>NW_025776230.1:0-34021 GCF_021130785.1 Homalodisca vitripennis | reverse complement strand
TTTCAAGCTAGCAAATACAGATGCGTCCCATTAGTAGCAATTAATTTAAATTAACCGAAAAACCCCCTTGAAATGTTTTTTTAAAAGTTCTGTTATAACTACAAAAGGTTTTGTTTTTCAGGCGTCGTAAACGAATGACAATGTCATTATCCAGAAATCCCTTTTTTTCCGGAAGAGGTCGCCAAGTATTCATAAAACAAAGGACCATAATTAGAATAAGTTTCTAAACGAAAAAAAAACTCTTAAAAGAAAGAACCTAGTGGATGAAGACAGGAAAACCAAAGAAATATAAAAATTCCCCGACTTTTAAGTGTTAACATAAGTCTAAAAGATACTGATTGTAGAAATTTTCTAATAAAACAAGAGATTTTGACAAATATTGATTTATTTAAACCGTTTGCTACGTACTTTTTTTTTTAAATGAAGAGAAACCATCATCTTAAAGGAATAAAACATTTTCAAAGTAAAACAAATTAATATTGCATTAAATTGGTTTTGTTAATATGAGATCAATGTATCTTCATAAATACACCAATTAAGTCATGCCCGTAGTACGTAATAGTAAAAAAAAAAGGGTTTAAAGGTAATGTATCCCAAGAACAAATACAAAAAATATAAACGGTAAATAACTGGCTCTAGCGACCCAAAAATAGCCTGAGCAGAGAGAGCGCGGGCACAGGTCGGGTGTGACGTCAGTGCCGCGGTGGGGTACAACTGTCTACACCCTTACGGACTGAGACAACCTTCTGTACAGGATGCCAGTACAATCGCCGGAAAGAAAACATTTCCTGGTAAGGGGGTCCCGACTGTTTTATTTTTTCCGGATAGGAGATAAATTGGTAGGAAAGAGAAACTCGTAAAAGGAAACTCGGGATGAGGTGGTTATGACAAACGCCGGAATAGAAATGCGAGTCCTGAAAAAAATTTAGACGGAAAAATTTTACACAGTTTTTAAGATAAAAATTGAAATGACAAAAAATATAACTGATTAATTGGAATTTCAAATTTTAAGTTAAATTGAAAGGGGAAAAAAATAACTTGAGCAATTAAAGTTGGAAAAAGTAATTAAGTTTTTGAGTAAACTGAGAAAGTCAAAATATATTCTATTTTTAATTTATTGATACTCTAAATAGAAAATAAATTATTAAGAGCATATTAAAATCAAATAATTCTCTTCTTTAAAATAAATCTATAACCATCAAACATTAATAATAATTTCAGATCAATCAATTTTCTAGCCTAAATGAAAATCAAATATTAAAGTCTGTTTCACATAAAAAAAATTGAAAAATTGCTGATGGCAGAGATAATCACTTTAGTAAGGAACAGGGTCGTTGTCCCTTACCTGATGCGGATATCGGGTCGGGTCGCAAATGTAGTTCATCGAGGGGGGTGGGGGGAAGGAGTCGAAGCAGTCTTCTGTTGGACAGCAGCCCGGCGGTGTCCGGGGTTTTACTGTCTCGTCGACTCTTCAATTCGGCCGTCGTTATATGGGTTTTCGCGCGATCGGGGGGTGGGGGAAGCCTTTTCACCGTATCGGAGGGAAAGCGGCGACATTCCGGCGGGAAACGGACCTGCCAGACAGGGGTCTGACCCCAGGGCCAGTAAAATAATAATTTCGCTTTTTAATGAAAATTAAAAAAACCTAAGCCCTTTTAGGCCCGGCCCCACTTGCGATTTGTTGTCGCGCGATTGTTTAGGTCGCAAAAATAGAACTATTGTTTTTAAAGGGCGGCCCGCATCCACATGCGCAGAAAGCGACGCGATTTAAAAAAGCCAACGGGACCTATTTTTGACCGCGACGCGACTGTCGCGGAAATAAAATGAGTCACACGGACAGGCATCGACATGCACCACTGGCGATTATTTAGTCGCATTTTGACTGAGTACTGTCGAGCGGGGCTTTTGTTAACTAAATAAATATTTTCGGACAGTGAAACCTCTACTATAAATTATATTATCAGTCATTTGATACGATTTCTAATTAGTGAATAGAAAAGAGACCGCTTTTTATAATAACAATTAAAAGAGTACAGGGGACCGAAATATAAAAGAAAAACTGTGGACTGAAGTGTGTGGTAAAGTGATAGAAAACTGGAATACTTTCATCAAAAGAAAAGAAAAAAAAGGTGATGATTTAAATATGATACATTAATTGGCTAAAAATCCACCTACAGGATATCTAAAAAATGTAGCCTACACTAACTTAAAATTTTTATATCTTACGGATTCATTGCAGTTCTATTTTTTTCCCGTTTTTAATCAATTTTTTTTTCGTCTTTAAATTTTTGTATTAATCTTATAAATCTATTATATTATCGTCTATTAAAATATTGTAGCTTTTTTAATTTATTCCCAAACAGTTTTGTTTATTTTTTATTATTATTTCACAAGAAACATTTTTTTTAATATTTCATTTTAATAGGGTCTACCCTAATTTGGTTTTCTTAAATAAAACATCGTTCATAGTTTTATTAGCAATTTATTTTAAACAAAATGTAGTTTTTGGCTAAAGATATGGGGTTGGGATAAATGATTAATAATGAAATTTTTAAATTTAGTTACCTTTAAAAATTATTAAACAATTTTTTAAACAGAGGTTTCTTCTGTAAATCACTTCCATGTATTATTATGCCCCAAATTCTCTTATTGTTTTAAAAAATGGTCGTATTGCCAAGGTAATGAGCCTTGAGTGAAATTTAAAGTAATCTCCCAAGTATCTCTTGCTTTTGATACTGAAGTGGTACCCCGTACACCGACTTGTTGTAACAAAACCAGCGGACATCATAGCATTCATCTTCAACTCGAATACCACTTTTCTTCTTACAAAGTTGTTGAGACGCAGGATGATTTAATAATGTCATCCGCTAAGTTCGTTTGGACATTCAATGGGCCGATGGAAAATCCCCCATTTGTTGGCTAAAAACCAAACGTGCATTCCACCATCTTTCGAGCACGGCACTTCTTAGTTGTAAAACTCTTTTGTTTCATGGTAAATTCTTCCTGGGATAAGGCCTCACTAATTTCTTGATGTAGCAAATGCTTCATCCCAACTATAACAAATGGCAAGGTTTTCCATTTTCGTCAGTATATCCATTTTGATCGTTGCTGTTTTTGGTTCCCTTTGAAAAAGGAAAGAGAAACTATTAAATAATATCTCCCTCAATGAAACGGAATGGGGTATGAAACAGAGCAACCACATGATACAAACTGATACATTCAAGAAGGAATTCTACTGCAAGATGCTCCTTGGGGAATAATGCACAGACCGAGCGGAAAGGCGTAAAAATAGTAAGAAACAAAATGCAAACTCATATAGACATCTTTATTGAACATTTTGAAAGCAAGACAAAGTGCGAGGGTTTAAAGAAGATAAACACTTCGCTTTAATTTGGTTCCAATGGTTAGGAAAATTAAATGAAGAGCAAAAGCATTATCTAAGAAAAATTTTTTAAAAAAGTCAATGAGGCAAGCCGAAACATTAATCCCACGCCCTGGTTACATCAGCTCTTCCCAACATACACAACAGCCACAGCATAGCCATTCTGCTTACGGACTTTAAATTTTAACCAACCTGTGTATCCACAAAATACTGGGCCAATGCAGAAATTTTTTACAACATTTTGCAGGAATGTTTTTGTCATCACCCCTGCAAGTGGAAGTGATCTTTTTTTATTTATCGTAACCCCTTTTTAATGGGTAAACTACTAACCCTTAGTTATTCCTTAACATTTTGATTTTTATTAATTGTACTTGTGTTTTTTTTAAAATGTTTTGTTTTAATAAAGATTTTTAATAGATAAACAAATAAGATAATTTGATTTTCTGTAATTATTACTCACCTCAAAGTCACTGATAAAACGTTCTTCTGGGTGGTAAGGGCAATCTCCATTTTGTGTTTTTATAGTAATTGATGGACCAATTATTCCAAAAGTTCTCAAAACTATTTTTTCGTCATTCGGTAATACTGAAAGAATTTTTTTTAGGATGTTTCACTCAAATCTTCAAATAACTTGTGAAACGCCTTTTAGTAATCGCGACTTGTTATTGGGTGAACCCAGTAATTATTTTTTCGCCTTTACTCTACCAGAAAAGCGCGATCACAACACTTGCTTCGATTAAACCATTCAAAATCTACAACGTTTCTGTCGCAAGGGTAAAACCTCAATTAATTTTCACTGCGACAAAAAAATCGCCGACAACAAATCGCAAGGGGAGGCCGGGCCTTTTTTAATTTAAAAAAACATTTCTTTTTTTTTGCTTTTTACTAAAAAAATTTTAATTTCCCCGTATTTAAAAAAAGTAAAAATTTTACAGACTGTTTCATTGAAAG
This sequence comes from Homalodisca vitripennis, assembly GCF_021130785.1. Lineage (NCBI taxonomy): Eukaryota > Metazoa > Arthropoda > Insecta > Hemiptera > Cicadellidae > Homalodisca > Homalodisca vitripennis. Next base: position 29,688 of record NW_025776230.1, on the reverse strand, counting down.
GAATTCATTGAAGGTTTTAAAAAATTGGAAAAACCCTTTAACAAAACTTAAGGGGGGTTTTTTTTTTTTTTTTTTTTTTTTTTTTTTTTTTTTTTTTTTTTTTTTTTTTTTTTTTTTTCTCGGGGGTATAAGCCCAGGGGGGTGCGGCGTTCAATGCATTTAAAACCGCACCACAAAAACGACGGACTGGGTTTTTCCAATTTCGGGGTTCAAACTTAAAATTTTCCCCCCCGCAAGTTAATGGGGGGCCAAAAAGGGGAAAAAACTGTTGGGGGATTATAATGCAAGAAAATTACGAAATAATGAAAATTGTTTAAAAAATTTAGTGAAAAAAAAAGTGCTTTGTACCCCAAAAAAGGGGAACGTAAGGGAGTTTTAACCTCCTTATACATAAACTTTTTTTAGACGAGAAGCAAATTTTAAAGCGATTTTAGATTTACAGGGGAACAGTTTTTTGTTTTCTTCATTGAAAGGCATTAAAAATCGATTCTTGAACAAGCGCAAACCTATATCTCCAGCAAAAAAAACTCGCTGTTACCTTGAGGTACCAATTTTGGTTTCCTTTTTTATCTAATTTTTAAGTAGATTTTAATACTTTTAGCAGTCTAAATACCTTTGTATTTGGGGAAGTTTGTACCACTCCTGGTTTTTGCTGTTGATGATCAGTTTCTTATAATTAGAAAAAAATTTTTTTGGGTTTCCTTTTGTACGAAAAACAAAAAAATTGTCAACCCCGGGAAAATAATAAATCGTTAAAACCTTTGGGTTTAAAAAAAAATTTTTTAAAAAATGAAAAAAAATGGGGATTTTAAAATACTTTATTTTAACACATAAAATGAAACTAATTATTTCAAACAAGACTTAATAAACTTTTTTTTAGGGCATGAAGGGGGTTTTTTCCTTATCTTATTGCCGCCCTGAGTAACGTAAAAGAACGTCACTACGGGGCTTTTGTGTTGACTTAGAATACGGGATGCAAATGTAGAATGCGATGATTTTTTTTTGCGAATATGTTTAAAATTCGTATTGTAACCCCAAGGTTAAAATTTGGGTTTAAAACCCACTTGCATTTCTTTATAAATTTTTTTAGGTTAGGCCAATACTTTTTACAAAAGCATCATTTCATCTTTTTTTTCCCAAAAATTGTCTGGGGACTTTTTTTAATTTTTGTCATCATCGCGGTTTTTTTTAACAACGTCACTTTTTCCGGGGTTTTTTTGTCCCCTTTCTTATTTTTTTGGGTGAACTCCAAAATTTAAAAAAAGTTCCCCCCCCTTACTGAAAGCCCTCTTCCCCCCTTTTTCTTTTTAAAGTAGCAGTTACCTGAAACACCAGAAGTTCCCCCCCCCATTATTTCGGGAAAGGGGTTTTATCAACTTCGGAACTTTTTTTTTCATTGTTCTCCTGAAAGTAAATGCCCCAGATTAGTGTTCTTGTACTTTTTTTTTTAATTTTTTATTTGTAAAAAGTTTTCGAAAAAAAATTTAAAAAAAAAAACAATAACGAAAAAATAAAATTTTTTTAGTAGCAACATTGTTTTTTTTTACGGGCAAGGATACATCTGAAAAACCTGTAAATGAACCTTCAATAAACAAAATGAAAACCCCCTAGAGCAATGGCGCGATTAGCAATTCCTAACAAAAATTTTTAACTATTGTTTTTTAATTTAAGGGGCCAGCTAAAGGGAACTTTTTAACTTTTGGGGTTTGCTTTCCGATTTAAAACCGGGGCGTACTTAAAAAAAATTGTTCCCTAGTTTTGAAATCTTTAAAAACTAAACTGCAAATTTGATTGGGGGTCGTCCTGAAGACATTACTAAAAAAAAAGTCCCCCCGAATTTTTAAAGCTTGGGGGTTTTCCAAATTTGTTGGAGCACAAAGGGGGAAAAACGTGCGTGTTTTTTAAAACCCAGACAAACAGTGGAATTTTTTTCCCCTTAAATTTAAAAAAAAATACTTTTCTATTTTTTTGCTGCCCTAGTTGATGCGAATTGAAATTTTTATTTAGTGGATTTTGGGCCAGGGAAGGGGAAGGGGGGATGTAAAATTTTTAATAAATCACCCATGGGAAAAATGATTGCCGAGGGAACAAATTTTTTTCCCAGCCCCCAAATATTAAACCCCAAATTCAAATACCCATAAAAAACCCCTGGGGGGTTGGGTGATGGGTTTTTTCGTTTGGAAAACCCCACCTCATAAACAATTTTTCCCCTAAACAGCAAGCAATTGAAAACAAAAAAAAAATTTTAAATTATCACTTGTCTAAATAAAAGGGTTTTACTGAAAATGCTTTTGGTATTATGTGTTCGCGCTTTAAATTTTTTTAACGCCAATAGCTTGAACCAAGACAGGGACGACAAATTTGAATTTGTGGCCAACCAAATTTACTTGGGAGGGGGATTCTTTTAAAAAATACCAACCAAGGTGAAAAGAATTTCCCCTAGCACCATCTTTCCCCTACGGGGTTGGGGGATAGCTATTCCCCTGGGGTTTTTAAAGGGTACGAATAGATTTCCCGAATATTTTTAAGGAAAATCACCAAAGGGGGAAACTTTGAGAAAAACACGAAAAAACAGAAGTAAAAAAGATCAAGTATTCTGAACATTATGTAATGTAATGTGTTGCCATAAAAAAATTGTTTTTTTGTAACAAATTTGTGTCATATTAACATTGCGTATTTTAATTTTGGGAAAACATACATATTGGGCCCTATTTAACTATTTATATTACTTTGAATTTAAAAAACCACAAAAAAAGATTGTATTTAAAGCATTTCCCCTGTTTTTTTTTCAACAATCGTTCTCTGAATAACCCCACAGTATCCGGTGACCCGCTACAAAATCCACTAACTTTTTGGGTCATCAGCGGATGAACGAAGACTTTTAAAAAAAATTTAATTAAATTTAAAACTAATAAAAGAACTACGTGCCCCAACAACAGGAACTGCTCGCATTCCGTTCGGAGCCCTATAGACTCCTCTAGAAGGTCCCCGGGCGGCCCCCAGTCTGATCCCCCCCCTGGCGGGGGTGCGGCGTACGTTTCCTGGGAAAACTCTCTGCCCCTAACACTGTATATTGTGTGCCTGGGGGACCCCCTTCAAACCGCACCTGGGGGGGGGGGCGTTATCCCCACCTAGAAAACCCCCCTTTAACTCGTAAAAAATTAAACTTTTAGGGGGAAAAGGGGGGTAGGGTTCCCGGGGGCCTTCGAAAAGCGTTTCTACCCCCCTTTCTAGCGTATGATGGCCATTTTTAAAAAAGTGTGGGTCAAGTTTTTTTTTGCGTAGATGGGATACTGGGGCAATTTTTTGTTCCTATTTTGTTTATAGGAAGGTTTTTCCAAGGGAAAAAGAAAGTTTTTTTTTAAAACCATCCCCTCGCGTCGGTCCGAACCCCATGGAGTACCCCTGTGTTTCTGTTTTTCTGCGTAATTTTTTTTTATTCCTTTTTTTTGTTGGGGATTTTTTTGTGAATTCGGCCGTCGTCATCGCTGGGGGGAGGAACCAATTTTAAGTCTTGCTCTATAAAAAAGGGGTTCCATTTTCCTTTACACTGGGAAAAAAAAACTGGGGGATAAAGGTTCGAACCAGATAGTCTGATTCCCCTTTTTCCCTGCTAATTTTTTTTCTCTTTTTGGTTTGTGTGGGGATGGAGGCCCCGGGGTCGATGCGGGGGTTATTTTTTGGGGCAGGTTTGGTTGCCTCCATGGGCGTGTTATTTTGGGTTGGGGAATTTATCCCAAAGGTTTTTTAGTGTTTTTTAAAACAGGTTTTGGGGTGCTCCTGTATCCAAATGGTTAAAAATTTTAACCCGGTTGGGGAAAAAAAGATGGGTCTTTTGGGGAAAAAAGGTTTGGGGGGTTTCCCCTGAAAAGGGGGGTTTGATTTTGCACTTTTATGAACACTAAATTTTTTTTTTCTGCTTTAATTTTTTGGGCCTTTGGGGCCCCTGTTTTTAAAATGATTTCTCTTCATCCTATTTTGCCCCTCGTTTGCACAGTACTAAGCAAGGGGTGCTCTCTGGGGGGGATTGAGGGGGATTTTTTCTTTTTTCTAAGGCTTGGGGAAGGGCTCATTTTTTATGATTAGCCTTTTGGGGGGGATTGTTTTTGCTCATATATCCTTAAACAAAATGATTATTTTTTGTTTTAGTTTTTTGCGATTTAATATTTTATTTTAAAAAACTTTTTTTTCCCCTTGGGGTCATCAAGTAGAAAAAGTATGTTTCCGCCGTGGGGCTTCAAAAAAATTTTATTTCGACTGTTCTGTTTTTGTTTTAAAGATCTGGGGCGTATTTTTTTGTAGTTTTCCCGAATTTCCAATTTTCCGTAATCCTCTGTCCCCCGGGCATAACTTTTTAATTTTCCTTCCGCCAGCTATTTTCTTGTGGGCTATATTGGGGTTTTTAAGGGGCCCATTGTCCCCTTTTTTTTTGTAGTTTTCCGCCAGGAAAAGGGCCCCCCCCCCCAGTTGCCGAGTTAAAATTTTAATTTCAAACTCAAGGGGAAAACTTTTTTTTTGTAAAAAAATGTAAATAATTTAGTTTAATTTTGAGGCATGTTTAAAAAAATAATTTAAAATTTTTAGATCAACAACCCTTTCCAAAATTTTAACTTTTAATTTGGAAAAAAAAAAAAGGGGAAAAATTGAACTGCGCGGCTTTGTCTTATTGTACTAGGCGGATAACGAAAACAAAAAAAAGTTTTCTAGGTTCCCGCATTTTTAGCACCACTAAAACCAAAATAAAACGTTTTATTTTTTATCTTCTACTTGAAAGGGGGGAACAAAAAGGGTTGGAATATTTTGGCAATCTTTTTTTATCTTCTCGAGAAGTTTTTTATAAATACTACAATTTGAAGCTAAGAAAATAAAAAACATTAAGTCATAAATGAATTTTTTTTTTTTCCCCGATTCCACCCCAAATTTAAAATTCTGATTAGTTTTTTTTTTTGAACGGTTTAATTTTGTTGTAACCCACGGTTCTTTGGGTTTTTTGGGGTGTCCCAAAAAACTTTTTAAATCTTTAAAATTTTAAAAATTAATTTTTTACAAAAGGGGGTTTTCCCATGGTCTGTTTCGCTATAATGGAGACTGCAAAAACAAGAAAAAAATAAAAAATTAAAATCATTTATTTTTTAAAATTTTTTAAGAGCTTTAATATTCATAAATTTGTTGTATAATTGAAAAAAGGATTTAAAATATATTTCAAGTAGTACTGCTAGAATGTATCATAAAAAAACACCTGCCCATTAACCCCCGGGGTTGGCGCGTGATTAAAATTAAACTAAGTAAGGAAATGTCCCCGAAAATAACCCCCAAAAGGGGGAAAATTAAAAATTCTTTAAAAAAAATCTTTTTTTCCTTTTTTTATAACATGACTAAAAATTTATATTTTTTCCCCAATTTATAACATTTCAAGTTTTTTTTCCAGTTTTTATATTAATTTTTTCTTTTGTTTTTTTTTAAAAATGAAAATAAAATAAAATGTTGTTAATTTTTAGTATTGACATCTAATTGTTTTTACTGTTGCATAGATGACATCTAACTGTGCTAGTATTACATTAAACCGAAATTTTTATGTATGGCTTTTACATTTTAATAATTTTTATTTACTTAGGATTGCTTTTTTTATTTAACCCCTTTTTAATTTAACCTTTAAAAGGGGTAGGAGAATAAAAATAAAAAATTTTTTAAGGTTCTGAATATTTTTACTGTTTTCAGAAATTGTTTCCTTTTTTTCCAAAAACAAACTTTTTTATTTTTTTCATTTTTTAAAACTCCATGTTTAAGCAACATAAACCCCCAAATTTAAAAATAACAAATAATTTACCCCATTTAATAAATAATTTTAAACCCCCACCCCAATTTTACACAAAAAACACAGTCGAATCCCAAAACTTGGGGGCTTCCAAACCAAATTTTTTTTTTCCCTTTTTTTTGGAAAAATATTTATGTGGAGCTACCAGACATTTTCGCAATCAAAAACAGTTTAAGCCTAAAAAATTTTTTTTTTCATTCCATGAAACACCCACACCCCACCCCAAATAATCCCGGTTTTTTTGTTTTTTTGATTTACACTTATTCTTTTTTTTCCCTTTTTCCTTCTAGTTGCTTTTTTTTCCCTTTTTCGCTCGCTTACCCCGCTTTTCTTTTTATTTTTTTTCCATTTTTTCTGTTGATGGTATTTCCCCATTGTTTTCCAAAGCAACACTGATATTTTTTTTTGTTATCTCTTTCTTTATTAACTTTTTGGGGGCCGGCCAAAAAAAAACCTTTTTAAAAGGGATGGAATAAATACACCCCTTCTACAATTTTCGTTGCCAAACCCCTTTAAAGTACGGGTGTCCCTTTACAATTTCTACATTTTTTTTCTCCATTTCCCAAGAGAAAAACCCCCAAACCAAAAATTTTTTCCCCCTTAAAAAATCAAAATCCCTGAAAAAATTTTAAACATCTAAATTTCAAGGGAAAAATTTCCCCGTGCCCCCCATAGCTCAATATTGCCAGAATGTTCAAAATTTTTAATTGTAAAATGGGGTGTGCTATAAACACATTTTCAGTACCAAATCGACAAAAATTTTAAATTTTTCCCCCACCCCTTTTAATTTTTCCAAACAGTGTTTAATTGAAAAAGGGGTTTTTCAATAACATCTGAAGGATGTTTAAGGAGGGTTGGGTTTTTTGGGACATCTTTACTATTACAAAATTTTTTAAAAACAGCCCCCAAATGCAATTTTAAAGTTTTTCCCCAAATGAATTAATGGGGAAAATTGAAACCCCCTCAAATACATTTCAGAACAAACTAAAGGAAAAACCCCCTTTTTTTTAAAAATAACATGTAAATAATTGAGTTTTATGTTTGAAAAAAGCATGTTTAAATAAATTTTTAAAAAAATTTTTTAGATAAAAACATACCCTTTTTTAAAAGTAAAAAATTTTTTTATTTCGGAAAAAAACAAAATATGAATTGAACGGGGGGGGCTGCATTTTTCTTATTGTACTAGGGGGGCCCAAAAGACAAACCAGAAAAAGTAGTTTTTGTGTTCTTCCCCTGGGGTTTTAGAAAACCCCTGGAACCAGGGGGAAAATTTTTTAAAATTTTTCATTCTACTTGTCGAGAGAAACCCCAATTTTTGGTTTGAAGGGGGTTTTTTTTTGGGGAATTTTCCCTCATCTTCGCGATGTATTTTTTTTGTATTTTTCTCCATTAAAATTTTTGATGTCTCCATTTCAAAAAATTTTCCCCAGGGGGGAATTTTCTGATCCTTGGGGCCCAAAAAAAAAAAAAAATTTCAAGAGGGGTTTTCTTTTACCAAATCCAAATTTTTTCAAACTCTAAGTCCCCTGAAAAATTTTTTCATCAAATTTTTTTAAAGGGGGGTATTTCCGGGGGAAAACCGAATAGTTTCCCCAAAATTTTTTAGAATTTTTTAAAATCTTCAATTTTGAGGGTGTGTGCTATGAACAACTTTTTTTTCCCAAAAATTTTTTTTTTATTTCCCCGGGTTTACAATTCCTTCCATATGAAATTTTAAAGACCCGGAAAAAACCCCCTTCCCACGGGCCCTTTTTAGTTGCTTTAAACTTTTTTTATTTTAAAAGGGGCTCCTATACTTTTTTTCTAAGATATTTAGCCCAAAAGGTTTTGTATTTTTTGGGCTTTTTTTAAAGGAAAAAGCTGGCGGTTGCCCCCGCAGATTTTACTGAGGTATTTTTGGGGTTTTTTTCATCTCTGTGGGGGTTTGTTATTTTAGTTTTAAAACTAAAGCCTAAATTTTTCCCGGGGGGACAAACCACATTTTCCCAAACCCTTTTTTCAAAAAGGACCCCAAAATCTTTCCTTTATTGTTTTTTTTTTTTTTTTTAAAAAGGGGAAACAAAAATTTATTTTTTTAAAAAAACCCCCCGGGTTTTTCCCCAAATGATTTTTTCCCCCCCACTTTTTCACTGTTTCCCCCTTTTCCCCCGCCATCTTTAAAAAATTCGAAACAAACCCCAAAAACCCTTGGGGGTTGAAAGGGGAAGGGGAAAATTTGGGGAATAGAGCCACAAAAAATTTTTCCTTTTTTTTTTTAAAAAAAAGTCTAGTAGGTAAAGTGAGGTGAGAAACATATTTATCTATGAATGGATAACGGGGGTTTGCAACATTTTTTTTTTAAGAACCATGAATAGAAAAATTTTGTTAGGGGACTCCCAAAAAAACTCCCCTGTCATCCACCCGCTGCCCCTTTTTTTCCCACTCCCCCCGTTGAAGGCAACCCCCCTTTTTTCGATGTCTGTTTTTGGGTTATTTTTATAACTAAATACAATCAAAAGGGGGGGGGGGGGAAACCCACTGCACTGCAATTTATTTTTAAAAAAAATAAGACCCCCTTCTCATCGGGATTTTTAAAAAAATGATAAAAAAATTTTTTTAAACCCAAGGGGGCCCAAAAATTTAAATTTTTTTTTTTGGGGGGTTTTAAAAAAAAAGCTGCTTCATCACGTTTTAAAAAACTAGAAGGGGGGTTCCCAAAAAAATTTTCATTTTCCCCCTTTTTTTTGAAACGATTATGAACTTCCCCCCAAAACCCGTTATCCCCCAAAAAAAATTTTTGGGGGAAAAAACTTGGGTCTTGACGCAAATTTTGTCTATTTTTTGCACTACTTGAGGGGGTTTTCTTAAAAAAAACCTGCAAACCAAGACCCACCAGGGCTACCTCCCATGAATGGGTTTTTTCCTTTTTTTTAAAATTTTTTTTAAACACTGGACATTGGCCCCAAGAATTGGTTTTGGGGGCCCCCCCGGGAAAAAACCCCACTTTTTCCATTTAGAACCCAAAACCCCCGAACAAGTAAGTTTTTTTTCGGTTTTATAATATTGCCCCCTTTTGGTCCCCCCCCGGCGATGGTAAAAGGGGTTTTTCCCTTTTAAATTTTTGGGTTTTAAAAAAAATAGTTCTTGGGAAAAAACCCCAAATTTTTTTTTTTTTTGCAGAACAACAATTTTTACATCAGCTATAGCTTATTAGCAAATTTTTTTTATCAGAATATGAATGCATTTGTCCCTTTTTAAAAAGGGGGCATCTTGACTGAAAAAAAAAACCCTTATTATAGGCCCCACAAAAATCAGAATATATTTATTTTCCCAAGTAACCTGAGAAATTATTTTTTTTTTTTTTTTCATCACATTGGCCTAAGCCCAAAAAAAATTTTAAAAAAAAATGAAAACTTAAATAAAATATTTTTTACTTTGATTTTTAAAAAAACATTGAAAAGGGGTACAGTTTGAAAAGGGGCTTTCCCGGGGAAAAAATTTTTTGATTTAAAAGCCCCCGTTTTGGGGGTTTTAAAAATAAAACTACATTTTAAAAAAAAGGGTTTGGGGGTTTTAAAAAATCCTTGCCCCCTTTAAAATTTTTCTATTAAAAACTAAAAATTTTTTTCAAAGTGGGTCTTATCCTGAACGGGTTTTTTTTAAACAGAATAAAATACACTTGTCTAGTTTTCAGCAATATGAACCTTGCCCCCATTTGGGGAAAGATGGCAAATGGTTTTTTGGGGGAAAAATTTTTAACCGGGGCCCCAAATTTTATTTTTTGGGTTTTCTTTCTGTATTTTTCGTGATAAAACTCAGAATAGGTTTAAAAAATTTAGAAATTTTTTTTGTTTAAAAGACTTTTTGGGTTTGGAAAACCCTTTACTGTTTATTTTTCCAAAAGGGGAAATTGTTTTTTTTTCATTCCCCCATTTACCCATCTAAAAACCCCAAAAGTGGAAAAAGGGGATTTTTTTTTTGAAAAAAAACTAAGTTAAATTTTTTTTTCCCCAACGAAGAAATTGGGGTAACAAACAATACGAAAAAACCCTTTTCCCCAAACCGGGGCCGGGAGAAAAAGGAAGAAAAAACCATAAAAAAAAGGGAAACGATCTCCCCGAGAAAAGAAAAAGTTGTTTTTTGCTTGTATTTGGGGTTTGGCCTTATATTTTGGGTAAAACATTTAACATGTTGAGAAAATTTTTTTTATGTCCTTTTTTTTGAAAAATTTACCTGTCTTAACATAACATTAAATATTTTTTAAAGAACCTTTTTCCCAAATTAAAAAATTTACCTAATTTTTAACCCCTTTATATTAAAATACGTTTTGGGTTTGACATCTTTTTTATGTGAATAAATTTTTATTTTTTCAGATACCTTAAAAGGGGAAATTCCCAAAAAACCCGGGGCTGTACCACAGGGGGCCCCCAAAAACAATTCAAAAGCCCCCCAACTGAACGGGCCCAAAAAACGTTAAAAAATTTTTATGGAAAATTATAAAATTTTCCCAAAAATTTTAAAAGGGGTATAAAGGGGAAAAAAAAGATTTTTTAAAAATTTTTTTAAAAATACATAACAATCAAAACTCCAAAAAGGTAAAGGGGCCGAGGACCAGCAGGGGTCGGGGGAAAAAAATTTGGGGCGCAAAAATATTATGTTCCCCGATATCGCCAACATGCAAAAATGCCTATTCAGGTATGCCCCCAAAAAACATTTTTTTTTTATATTAAAGGGGATAAAAAACACGAATCCAAAAAATGCTAAAAAATCAAATAAATGACTAGGATCCACCCCTAAAGAAAAAGGAGGTTGACCGAAAAATTTTTTTTTTTTTTTTTCCCAAAAGAAAAAATTTTTGAGCTTTTTTGAAAAAAAACTTGCAGCAAGCAGGGGGAAGTCAAAACGCCAACCTTCAAAGTGACTTTTTCCCAAAACGCAAATTTTTTGGGAAAAACCCCCTTTAACGGGGAAAAAATTTGATTAGCCCCCAAAGGGGAAAGTTTGGTTTTTTTTTAAAATTTTTTTGTATATGATACATGCCCCGCTGGGGTTTCCCCCAGCAAAATGATAAGTTTTTACGTTGTTTTTAGTTAAAAGAAATGTTAAAAGGGGGTGAAACGGAAAGGGGAAAAAAAAAGACCCTTTTAAATTTTTTTGAGATGCACAAACTGGGGACAAAAGGTTTTTTAATGCTCTTGACACAGAGGTTAGAAAACCCTTTTAACTTACCTTTTTTACTGCCAAAAATATAGTGCTACCAAAAATACCAGACCAACAAAGTAAAAATTTTTTTTAACCCCCTTTTTAAAAACTAAAAATTTTACCATGTGTGACGGTTCTTCCCCAAAAAAACCCAAAAAAAAGATGGAAACACATTCACAAAAAACTTGGGGAAAAAAATCCCCCCAAAAAAGGGAAAAGGGGGGGGAATGAATTGTATCTTGTGGGCTAACGTCCCCTTTAAAAAAAAAAATTTTTTTTAAACCCGGACAGTCAGGGGCTAGACTGTTTTTTTGGGTTGGCTGAGGGGGCCAAAACAAGAACTCCCCCTTAATGGGATGTTTAAAAAGGGGGGCTCCTTCAAAAAGCGCCCCCAAAACCCCGGGGGAAAAATGTTTCCAAAATTTTTTTTCCCCCAAAAACCCGGTCACCTTACCTGCCCCCAAAAAGGGTTTTTTGGGGCCCCAAATTTTTAAAAACCCCCTTAACGAAATTAAAACCCCCAAAAATACATAAAGTATTTTCTGAATTTGGGTAGCAAAAAACTGTAAACCAAACCTCTGGGTTTTTTTTTTGGAAAAAAAATTTTCCCCACAAGTTTTGAAAAAAAACCCCCAAATGGCATTTTAAATTTGCCCAACAAAAAAGATTTTTTTTAAATTGAAGAAAAGTGGGGAAAAAAATTTACTAAGAGGGTATTACGGACAACTGCGACACAGGGCCCCATCAAAAACTGTAACACAGCCAAATAAAAATCCTGGTCATCATCCAGAAAAAAAGTTGTAGGTCTTCTCCCAACCTGCAAAAACTACTGTTTAAAGGGGAAAAAACCCGGAAAAAAAAATTTTTTTTTTTTTTTTTTTTTTTTTTTTTTAGGGCCCCCAAAAAAAAAAAGAGGGGTTTTCAATGGCCTCTAGATTTAAAAACAACAGCTCATGTTGTGGCTTGTCCCCCTTTTTGGGGGGGACTAAAGGTCGTGAAAAACATTAAATAAATTAGTTTTTAAAAAAAAGCAATAACAAAGGGAAAATACTAATAAATAAATAACAAAAACAACAAACTCAACAAACAATGTTTAAAATTTTTAGAGTGGCCCGTAAAAGGGGGCCCCCATGAAAAAAAAAAAAAACGAAAAAAATAGGGAAATAGAACTGAAAAATTTTTTTTAACAAAACAAGAACATGGTGGAGCTGGGGGGAGGGGGGCCCATCCTGATTCAAAATAGCTTAGGATCTGGGGAACAAGTTTTAAAAAATCTTTTTTAAAAACCCCAAATAAAAAGGGCAAAAAAACCCGGGAAAAAAACCCCAAAGGAGGAAAAAAATATGGAGGAAAAAAAATTTTTTTAAAAATTAAAAAACCTTCCCCACTAGGAGGATGCTTTTAAAAAAAGGGGAAAAAAACCCCCCCCCCAAAAAAACAGTTTGGGCCCCTCACCAAAACACACCCCCCTTTAAAGAAGCTGGCAGTTTTATAGCCGAGGGGAAAACCCTTTATAAAAAAAGGACAAAAATCAAAAACCAAAAACCAAAAAATTTTTTACGTAAAAACAGGGGGCAAAAGTGGGGGGGGCCCAAAACCCCGGGGGGCCCCCCCCGTTTCCCCTAAGGAACCCCTGAGAGAGCAGGGGTGGGCCAAGACGAAGGCGAAAAAAAAAAAACCCCACCCACCCCCCCTTTTCCCCGCCGACCCCGGGCCCCATGAGCTGTACCCCAAAGGGGCTTGTGCACCCTTTTTTAAGTTCTTAGCTTGTTTTTGGGGGCCCCCCCCCCTTTGGGCCTTTTTTTTTGGGAACCCCCCCAAAAAGTTTTTTAGCTTGGTTTTTTCCAAACCCCCCGGGAAAATGATGTTTTGATCCAAACCACCCTAAGGTAAAAGGGTTGGGCTCCAAACTTTTTTGCCCCCCCTGTCTGCCAGCTCTTTCCAGGGAAAAGCCTACGTGCCCCCGGGGAACCCCCGCAAAAATAACAACCCCCCCCCCTTTTCCCCCCCGTAGCTTGTGTAGTGGGGCCCCCGATACTTCAAAAACCAAAAATTTTTCTTAGAGTACATGTCGCCAATTGCTTGCAGACTACAAGGGGTTTACTGCGTTTAAACCCAATTTTCCAGTTCTAGACCAGGGAAAAATTTTCAGGTCTTCTGTATAGCTGTCAGTTCAGCCTTTTTAAACAGAGGATTTGCTGGGGGGGTGGGGAAAACCCAAAACGTCCTACCCGCAGTAACAAAAGCGCAACCTGCCCCCGGGGCCACCTTTGATCCATCTGTGTAATCACATCGCCGGAGAGGGGTTTTTTGAAAAAATTTTGGGGGGGAAATTTTTCCCCTTGGGTGATATATGGTGCCCGGGTTTTCGTATTTTTTTTTTTTTGGTGGAAAGGCTCAAGATTTTTTTTCCCCGGTGGATTTAAAAGGACCAAGGCGGGACATCGCACTGATTCCCCAAAAACCCCCGACCTCGAAAAAGGGGTTTGACCACTGAAAATTTTTATATATACCCCCTTAAAAAACCAAAATTTGGGGCAGGGGCCTGGGTTTTTGAAATTTTAAAATGATCGGGGAGGGGAATTTTTTTAGGACCCGGGCCCCTAGGCGGGATTTTGGGGTTTTTGGGCATGAGTGGGTGGACGGAATTCAATGAAAGTTAAAAATCTTTTATGACTAAGGGGGGGCCCTCCTTTTTTTCGGCATATATATTTAAATCACGGGGAAAAATCGCAATCCCCCCCGTGGCCGTCTTAGGGGAAAAAGGGGTTTTTGGATTGAGCCCCAGCATCTTGATGCATTAGGTCTCGCTGACCCCAAAAAAACCCAAAAATCCTTTGCCCCAAACAGGAGCGAAAAAAAGGCTTTTAAAAAAACCCCCAAGAAAACCCCGGTCCTGTCTGCCCCCCAATTTTTTTCCCCCCTCAGACTTTTTAAAAAGGTTTTTTGCCGTTTAAAAAAGGGATTTAGACTTAAGATTTTTTTTTGGGGTGAAAAAAAAGGTAAGGCGGGGAACGAAGGTTAGGCCCCCCGAATTTAAATTTCTTCACAAGGCGTTTTTTTCTCTGAACCCCCTTTTAAAAAAAAAAATTGGGGCCCCCCCACAGAGCGCAACCTGAACCACCAGCACCTCCTTTTTTGGGAAAAAAGGGGAAAAAGGGGGAAAACCCCCCTACCGCCCCCCCCCTTTTAAAAAAAGGGGATTAATAGTGAGCCCCCAAAACACGTCCGTTTTTAGAAACCTTTTTTCCCCCAAAAAAAGAAAAACGAAGTCGTCAAAGAAAAAAAAGGGGAAAAAAGTACCGGGGGGGGGACACAAAGAGGCGATTTTTATTGAAAAACAATTGCGAACAGAGTACAGCTTTTTGGGCCCCCCCTTGCGGAATTTTCCCCCCTCGAATGAAAGGGTCAAAAGAGATTTTTTCCCCCCCTCACTTTTAAAAAAAACTATCCATCATAAAACCGTTAATGAAAAAACCCGCATGTGGTTTCCAATTCCCCCCCCATCCCGTGGGGGTTTTTTATACCCCTTTTTTTCCAAGCAGTGTCCCCCAAAAATTTCAAAATTAAAAAAAAGAAAACCGGGAGTCATTTTCCCCCTTTTTTTGGGTGAAAGCATTCAGTATGGCCCCTTTTTCCCCCGTTATCAAATGGTCAGTAAAAGATTTTCCCCCCCCCCGAAAGCCACACTGGGGGGCAGATAGGAATTTATTTTTTTCCCCTCCAATAAAACCAAAAAACCCGGAAATCCCCCCCATTGAACCCCCCGGGGTTTTGAGGGTCTTTCAAAGACGGGTCGTTAGTGAGATAGGTCGATAGCTTTTCCCCCCAGAAGTCTATCCTGGCCCATTTTGTGCAATGCAAAACATGTGACGACGCCAAGACACGGGGAAAAATTTTTTTTCTATAAAATTCTATTTTACAAAAAAGGGGAAAAAACCTGTTTTAAATAAACCAGCGGGGGAGGTTTCCCCCGCATTGCATAATGTATCCATCGGGCCCCCGGAGGGGGGGTTGGAGGGGGGCCTTTAGTAAAAAATTTTAAAATTTTGTGGGAGTGAAAGGTTTTTTTAGAGGAGAGTCCCCCCGGGTAAATTAAAAACTAAGGGGGACCCCATTTTTTTTAAAGGTTTTTTAAATTTTTAAAACCCCCGCGGTCGTAAAACGATTTTTTTGGGGGAATTTTCCCGCAAAGTAGGGGGAAAACCCCATTTGCGACCCCCCGGGGGTGGGGAAAAAATAAAATTTCCCCCTTTTTTAAAAAAAAAAAGGGGGGGGGGGGAGTGATTATTGCACACAGAGCGCAGTTTTTTTCCCCCCGTTTTGACACGGGAAAATTTTCGAGAAATGTGGGGGGGGAAATTTTTGCCAAGATTGGGGGGCCCACTCACCCCGAAAAAACTTGTCGACCCTTTTTGCTTTTTATCTCCTAAAACGCTCAAGTTTTTGGCCCCAGGGGGAAAATTTTTAAATATTTTTAAAAAATTTCTTGGGGCTTTTGGGGGTTTTGAGCATTCTTTCGGACCACCGGGGACTTTTTGCCCCCTTTTTTTTTTTCCCAAGTTTTGGGAATCCTTTTGGGGGCCCCAAAAAAACCCGTGATGATGGGGAAAAAACGATGTTGCCCCGCGGTTTTAAAAAACATTTTTTTTGAATGTTTTCGGTTTGAGAATTTTTTCCCCCTTTTTGGGAAATTTACCCCCAAAAAGGGGTTTGGGTTTTAATTTTTCCCCCTCTCGGGCCCCTTTGGCCCCAAAGGGGGGGGGAAGGGTTTTAATAGCCACAGCAATGGGGAAAAAGGGCGCTTCCCGACAGGCCCCGGGTGGGGAAAAAACCAAGGGGCCTTTTGGGGAAAAAAGGCAGGACTCCCGATCGACAAGCAATAGCAGACCACCCCGCCCAGTTCGGGGGGAAAAAATAGGTGGCCGACCCATCTTTGGGGGATCACAAGTTGTAACCGTCGCACAACCCGGCAACCCATGTTACCTCGCTGACCGCAAGGGCCCCAACCCCCCAAAAAAAGGGGGTGAGCGTTGAAGTCGCCAAAAAAACAGAAAGGGAACTGGAAGCTGACAATGAGATCACTCAGAAAAACCCCGACCAAAAAACCAAGGGGGTGGTGGTAATACAGGGAGCTATATTTTTCTGTAAAGGGAGTGATACGGGGTTTAAAATGCAATTTTTTTTTTGGGGAAAATTGGAAAATTTAGGTTTTTTCCCCCTCTGGCTTTTAAAAAGGGGGGATCAGTTAGTTGGGGAACACCCCCAAAAACAAATGGTTTGGGGAAAGGCCGCAAAACCCAAAAAAATGTTTTAGTCCTTTTGTTTAAAAAAAGGGTGTGGAGCAAATTTTGGGGTTTTTTGAAAAGGGAAAATTTTTTTTTGGGGCCTTTCGTGTTTAAAGGATCTTAGGTTTTTTTAGGGTGACTTTCTCAAACCGTTAATATTCCATTGTAGCAACATGATTTTGTTTTTTATTTCAATCGAAAATTTTTTTTAAAAATAATTATTTTTTTTTTTTGGTTTCCCCTTTTGGGGGGAAAGGGTTTTTCCCGGGGAAATGTCTGGAACTCCGAACTGCAACGCAAAGGGTCATCGATCATATTTTTTGTCGGGAAATTTGGGGCTGTAGAGAGGATTTAGAGGGGGGGGTGAAATTTTACCGGGGGGCCCTTTGTCCTATTGTTACTTTTTTTTTGAATCGAAAGCTTTTTTCTTTTTGGCCCCAAATTTTTTTCCCCCTTTTTTTTTTCCCAAGGGGGAAAGGGGGTTTTTTAAATTTCCCCCTTTCGATCTGTTTTTTGGAATGTGATTTTTACTGCCCCCAAAAGTTTTTGGGGGGGGGTTTTGCTTTTTTCCGGGTTTTTTAAGGGGGGGCCCTTTTTAGGGGGGGTATTGTTGGGGGCGATAAAGAATGCCCTCCTCCAACGGGGGGGAAAAAAGTTTTTTCAAAAAATGGGGAAAACCCCCCCGTTAGAGTTCGGGGGATCCCCCCAAAACTGAGCAGTGAACATTTTGGGGGGGGGTGGACCCCGGGGGGGAGCGCTTTTTTAGTAGATACTCCCCTTTTTTTTGGGAGTAGGGGGGGCCCTTCTCCTATACTTTCCCCGGGGAGCCTCGTTGGGGAAGGGAAAATTTTTTGAGGGTCACTATCTTAAGAATTTCTTTTTTTTCCCCAAATAAATTTTTTGCCTTCCCCCAGAGGATGTAGGTGTTTCCCTTTGGGGGGGGTTTTCACACTGGATGTCCCCTTTTTTTTTCCCCCCTTTCCCCGTTATGGGGGCCCCCCGTGGCGGCAAGAAAAAAAAGCAAGTCTCCCGAATTGGTGCACACCTTTCTAGAATGCCCCCCAAACCCCCTTTTTTCCTAAAGCACCTCGGGGGGTTTTTAAAATAAGGGCTTAAAAACCCAAGGGGGGGTACCGGGGCCTTTTTTGTAACGGGGCTGAAAAGGGGGAGCAAAAGTCAATAACAATCCAGCTGTGGGGAAAAATTTTTTTTTCCCTTCTCAGTCCCAAATATCCTAACCACGTCCGTTACCCCCCCAATAATGCCCCAAAAATTCTCTTTAGCTCATCTTCCTCTGCAATCGTGAGATCACGGCTAAAAAAAATTCCCTTAGAGGATTTTTTGGGGAAGGATGTGGTTTGACATTATCTCGACCTGGTCAAAAAAAAGTTGCTTTTTTCGGGGGCTTCGGGGAAAACCCCAAATTTTTGCACCCCCCCACCAAAATTGTTCCTTTCTCAACTTTGGGGTTGATTTTGGGGTTTCCCCCGCTTGTTGAAAAGGGGGCCTTTTTTTAAAGAAGGGACTGATTTTTCTCAAAGATTTTCCCTTTTTCCTTTGGCTTATTTTTAAAAAAATTTTTGGGGGGTGGGGGGGGCTTTTTAAAAATTCTTCACTGTGGGGGTTTTTCTGTTTTCCGTTGTTTTTTTTCAACTTCTGTCGACGTTTCGCCCCAAAACGCAAAACGTGACCGCGCTTTTTGCCCCCGGGTCGGAAAGGTCCTTTCTACAACTCTTTTTTTTCCCTGGGGGGGGGGGTTTTATGGAGCCAAAAAATTTTATCCCCAAAACGCATGGGGGTTTTTATAGTGCGGGCCCGATTGACCGGAACGGGCATGCCCTCGGGGGTTTTTTAACCCGTAGTTTTTTGGGGCCCCAAAAATACCCCAAAATTTTTCCCCCGGGGGGGCCCGGGGTTTTTTTTTCTTTTCCAAAGGGGGTTTTCGCGAAAAAATTTGGGGCTCGCACTGCACCCGGGGGGTCCACCCCCCCGCCTTCTGAACATTTCCCCTTTCCCCCAAAGGAAAAATCGAAGTGGGGGGGGTTCTAAACCCGTACATTTTTTCGCCCTCGGCAGAGACAGTTTTACATCCCCTCAAAACCCACCCCAAAAATTGGGGGTACCAGCGCCGGCTTAAGCAACCCCCGCGGGCCATGCACTAAAAAAGGGCCCCCAAAAAGACGGGAAGAAAAAAAAGGGAAAGGAAAAAGAGGAACAGACAAAATTAAAAAATTCCCCCGTGCCCCGAATAGAAAAAGGGGGCCCCAAGGGGATGCCAAAAAAAGAAAAAAAAAAGAAAAGAAAAAAAAAAAAGGAAAAACCACAAGAAAGGGGAGAAGTAATGAATACCCCCCTCGGGAACCCCGTGGTCGCCGTCCCCCGTACCCATAACATTTTTGGGGCCCCTGGGGGGAAAAAAAAATTTTTGGGGCCCAATTTTGGGAAAAGATGGGCCCCAAAATTTTTTGGCTTTTTATAAACTTGCCCTAAACACCAAAGGGGCAAAGAAAGGGACTGAAGAAGAAAAAAAGGTTGAACCCTTTAATAAAAGTGGAAATGTTTTTTTAAAAAAATGTTTTTTTTTTTTCATTACAAAAAAAATTTTTTTTAGTGTGTTTTTTAAAAAAAAAAAATTTTAAAATAAAACAAAAAAAAATATTTTTTAAAAAACCCCCCCTTTTTTAAAAACCCCTTAAATTTTTCTATTTTTTTCTTCAAAATGGGCCCCTTTTCCCCCCACTTTTGAAACATAAAGAGCCCTTTTAAACCGGCGTTTTTTTCAAAATGGGGCCCTTTTCCTTTTCTTTTTTTTTTATTTTTTTCCCTACTTTTTTGGGATTTTTTTAAAAGATTTTTGTTTAAAAAAAAAAATGTATATGACACTAAACAAAAAAACCTATACCAAACCCCAAGGGGTATCACATCTTTTTTACATGGCGAAACATTTTTTTTACCCCAAAAACGCAAAACCCCAAATTGACTGACAAGGCCATTTTTAAAGGGGGGCCCCCAAAATTTTTAAATTTTAAAAAATTTTAGGGTTATTATAAAGGGTTTCAAAATAAATAAAGATAGGGTTTTTCTTAGCTTTCCCTTTTGGTTTTTTTTCTAGGAAAAAAAATAAAAAAAAGGGGAAGCCCTTGATAGAGTTGTTTTTTTAAAAAAAATTAAAAAAGGGGGAAAATATTAACTGAATTGCTGCAAGGGGAAAAAAAAGCCAAAAATGAAAAAAGGGATATTTTGTTTTTTAAAAATCCCCTTTAAAAAAAAAATCAGCTGACAGGTTTTTCCCTTTTTTTTAACAAAAAAAAACAAACCTGACCAAAAAAATGGAACAGTGTCCCCCCCACTGGGCACTTACCATAAGCGGGGGGGAATGTATTATTATTTCCCCCAAAAAAGGGGTTTATACATTCACATTGGGAAAATTTTTTTTTTTTAACTCAACTCCCAATTTTTTTTTTTTATTAATAAGTTTTTAAAAAAAAATTTTCAAAATGGTTTTTTTTGTAAATTTCTTAACTCAATACATAAAAAAAAATTAATAAAAGTAAAAAAAAATAAGAATATTCATTAAAATTTTAACATTTTTTTCCCCCCCGTAAAGTTTTTTCCTTTTTGGGCAAAAAATCAAAGCCTCACAAACATCTGGCACAAAGAGAAAAGAAACCCCTTTTTGGGGAAAAAATTTAAAAAAATAACGATGCTTGTATAAGGTCGCCAGTTTCCAAAAATCACAAAGTTATAGCAACATTTTTTTACACTGGAATTGCTTTTTTCCCCCAGTTAGTGTCCTTTTTTTTTTTAAATTTTTTTCCCCAAAACCCCCAAAAATTTTAAAAATTTCCAAAAAACCCCTTTTTTCCCCCCTTCTTAAAAACTTTTTATACTGCCACGCATCTCAATTGCCTGGGGGAAAGGGGGTGTAAAAAAACTCTAAATTTTTTCAATAGATCGCTGCCACTATACCTTTTCCCCCTTTGCCTCAATGAAGGCGAACCCACATCTTCTCCTCTTTTCAATTTACTAGAACAACAAAAAACCCCCGGGGCCCCCGCAAAACAACATCTTCCCCAACCCCCCCCCCGACATTCTATATTTTTCCCCCAATTTTTTGGGTTTTTTTAAAAAAGCAGTGAAAATTTGGGTAACGGGGGTTTATTTAAGAAAAACCCCAAAATTTTTAAAATTCCATCGCAAGTACGTCGGGAATCGGGGGTTTGGGGGTTTTTGGGGGTTTTTGGCCTTTTTAAAAACCAAAAAAAATATTTGGTAGGGTGGGGAAAATCTTCAACCATCAATAGCAATCCCCGCTAAAGCCTGCGGGGACCGTCGGTGATCATCCCCACAATACAGTGCAATCTCCCCCCACCCCCGGGAGTAAAATGGGGGGGTTTGGGAAAAAAACGGATTCCCCAAAATTTCCGGGTTTTAAAGGTTTATGGGTAAAAACGAAAAGAAAAACAAAAAAAGTTCGAGTACTTTTTTAAAAAATTTTTTAAAACCATTTTTAAAATTTTTTAAGGGGGGCCCCCTTTAAAACCCCCAAAAAATTTAAAAATAATCAATTTTTTTTTTTTTTTCTTTAATTTGTTTTTTTGGGGTTTTCCCCCAGAATACTGTAAAAAACCATTTTTTTTTTTTAAAAAACCCCATTAAAAAAAAAAAATTTTTTTTTATTTACTTCATTGGGGACAGACGACAAAACCCCCCAAATTTTCCGGGGGTTTTGGGGTTTTCCCCCGTTACTTAGTATTATAAACACAGCCCAAAGGGCCCCTTTTAGGTAAAAATTTTTGCTTTATATTTTGGGAATTTATTTTTTATCTTTTGGGGAGCCCCCCCGAAACCAGCCCCATAATTTTTTTTTTATTTTTTTCGTTGTAAAGCAGAAAAAAAAAACAATTTGATAAAAAACCCCCTTTTGACCGTTTTAAAAATTTTAGCCTACGTTTTTATTTGTTATTCTATATTACTTTTATGTATTTAAAAATACAAAAAAACCCCTGTTGTTAAAAAAAATATAAAACAGCCCCCCACAAAAAAAACAACATCTTAGAAAAAAATAAAAAAAACCCCCAAAGCATTTTTGGGAATAAACAAACGGGGGAAAAAGGGGTTTTAAACTTATTGAGTCCCTGCAGGCTGATTCAAAAATTTTTGAAAACTAAAACTAGTGACAATCCAAAAAATTTTGCTAAAGTACGGGGTTTGACATGCAATTAGGGGTCTTTTTTGGGGGTTTTGCCTAGTACAAGTACTGAAAAAGTAAAGAGCCCAGCCTCAAAATGGAAGCCAAAACGACACTGGGGCCCATAGTGTTTTTTTAGGAACTAAAAAAAAAAGCAAATCAGTGTCCCTCAAATTGGGGTTTTTGGGGAAACCAAAATTTTTACCAAGAATAAGCGATCTTGACAACGCCTAAATGGGGGGGGGGTTTATAATGGGGGAAATTTTTTCGGGGGGCTGATAAAAATTTTTGTCGAAAAAGGGTTTTTCGTGAAAGGGGTTAGTACAAAAACCCATCCCCCCAAAATGTTTGAAAACCAAAAAACTTGATTTTTAAAATAAAACCCCAAAACCCTAATGGCTTTTTCGTGAAAATTTTAATGTTGAGTGTGAAAAAATGCCCTGAACTAGAAATATTTTGTTTTTTCTTCCAAAAAAAATTTTATGGTTTTTGAAAGTCATTCGACGTAAACCGGCCCAAACGTGAAATCATTCATGACTATTGGGAAAAGGTTTTTTGGGCCTTGAAAAGTTTTTTTTTGGGGTTTATGAAAACCAGACGTATGAGCAGCAAACAATTCTCTCATTCTGCGGGGAAAAATTTTTAAATCATCGTATTTTTTGGGGGGGAAAAAACAAAAAACTAGGGCCCGAGTGCGTGAATCGTATAAGGGGAAAAAAGGATGCCCCCAAACACGGATTACACAGTTTTTTACCCTTGGTGGGCAGCTTCGAAAATTTAAAAAGGGGGAAAAAGGCCACACATTTTCCAAAAATGGGGGGGGTTTGTTTAAAAAAAAAATTTTTTTAAAAAGGGCCCCCTCATCGCTACGGGGGGTTTTCCCCCTCGAAGTTTGGCCCCAAAGTTTTTTGGGAAAACCAAAAAACTGAACTCAGCGCAGAGTCCCCCTGAATTCGATATTTTGGTATGAGGGGGCCCCCAAAAAAATTGTTACAAAAAAAATTTCGTGGCTCTTCCCCCCCCCCGGATGGAAACCAAGGCCCCCCAAAAAATTATGGAAAAAGATCATTTTTAACCCCCAAACTGAGATATCGCCCTATTTGTTTTTTGATGGGGGAGCCGAAATTTTTTTTTTCCCCCCCCCCAAAAAAATTTAAAGTGTACGGTGAAGAAAAAAAACCCCTCGTAAAGAAAAAAAGTGGGGGAAACCCAAAATTTCCAACCCACTTGGGAAAAAGGGTTACGAAATGTTGAAAAAAATGTAAAGCACAAGGTATCACACTAGGTGGAAAAGGGGGGGCGGTAGCCCCCAAAAAACGACAAATAAAGTTGACAAAAAAAATTAAAACCCCCCAAACCCAAATTTTTCGAATCAAGTATTTTTGGGGAAAAAAAAGGCCCCAAAAAATATTAGCAACTTACACCCCTGTGTGTCTTCTGACGGGGAAAACAAGGGGGACAAAAGTCCCCCAAGGTGACAATAGCTGGTGTTTTTTTTCAATCTTTTTTTCCCCCCAAAAGGCGAAACTCCGGCCCCCCCTGCAAGAAATCCCGGGGGGGGGGAATATCACCATTGGGGGTGAAAAAACATATGCCTGTATACCAAAAACTCATATCAAGAGAACTGTTAGAAAGAAAAAAAAGGGGGGGAAACCCAAAAAGCGAAAAAAAAGGGGGCCATATTTGTATTTGGAAAAAATTCCTAAGACAAGGGGAAAAATTTTTTAAACGAATCGTGGACGGGGCAATTGCTGAAGCCCCCATCTTTTTTAAAATTTTTGGGAAAAACAATACAAAGTAACCCCCTTTTTTTGGGGCTTCTGGGGGGGGCCCCCGGGGAAAAATTTCAATGAAAATAATAAGGGCAAAAAAACAAAAAAAGAGTATTGCAGGGGGAAAAAGAACTGGTGCAAAGTCCCCCAAAAAAAACCCCCGACAGCTAAAGGTAGAAAATTGAAAAAAAGGGAAAAAAACCCAAAAAGGGAAAAAAAAAAGGGGGAACTTTTTTGGGGCCCCGGGGGGTTTTAGGAGTACAAAGCATCAAAAGGGAAAAAATTACCTTTTTTTTTTTTTGTTTACAGTAAAATTTTTTTGACAAAAAAGCCTTTTTTACTCAAAGTTTTTCTGTTTTTTGGGGGGGAAAAAATTTTTTCCCGGGGTTTTATCAAATAAAAATTTCAGCAAAACTTTTTATTTTTAATTTTCCTTACAGAGTTCAAAAAATTTTCACAATTTGTTTTTTAGAAAACCCCAAAAAGCACAAACTGTAGTATGTGAAAATTTTAAAAAAAAATTAATTTAAAGTGTCATTTATGAATAGTTTAAATTTTTTTTCAGAAAAAAAAATCGAAAAAAAAATATTTATTTTTTAAAAAAAGTTACTATGATTTTTTAAAAAATTAAATGAACTACAGTTTATAGGGGGGATATTAAGCTTTCATTAAAAAAAATAATTTTTTAAAATATCTCTACTAGAAGAAAAAAATTTTCCTGCAAACTAAAATTATAGTTTTTTTATTCCGCAACCCCCCCTAGGGGGGGGGGTGGGGGGGGGGGTTTTAAGGGGGCTTTTCTTGTAAAAAATTAATTTTTGACTAACTTTTAAAAAACCAAACATTATAAAAAACCCAAAATTTTTTAAAATATTTTTATTTTTGGGGAAATGGGCCCCCCCTTTAAAAAAAAGTAAACGCAAAAAAAAAAATTGGGGAAAATTTTCCCAAAAAACCGTACACAATAAAACGAAATAAAAAAACAGACAGTATGCCTAATCTGGCTGTAAAAAAAACAAGGGGAAGGGGTCCCGTACAAAAATTTGAAAACCCAAAAATGAAAACCCCTTTCCCTTCCTAAAATAAAAAAAACTGCATGGGGCCCCATTTTTTACAGGCAGGAAACAACCCCTTTTATAGTTTTTTGTTTTTTTTTGGGGATAAAAAAGAATGCGCCCAAAATTTTTTCTTGAAGCCTTTTTATGTAAGGTTTTTAAAAACTGACGCAATTTTTTTCCTTTTCCCCCCAAGTTATACCCCCTGGGGGGGCCCCCACGCACGCCTGATCAGTGTTTACTGCCCCGTGAGCACTGCGACACAATCAGTTCCCCTCTCCCCCTTTCCCTCGCCCAAACCCCCTGTCGATATGTCTGCCAAAATCTCGTCATCTGCCCCTTTTTTGGGTACAATTTTTTTTTCCCTTTCCTTTTCCCCTGAACCAGTCGGGGCATTGGGGTTAAAACCACAACTGCTCAATAATTGCGTTTTTTTTAAAAGTATTTTTTTCCCCTTTGGGGTCACTTTCCCCCTTTTTTGTTCCAAAAATAACTTTTTTTTTTTTTTTTTTTGTAACCCCCGTAGTAACGTCAGAGTGGGCCCCAACTTTTTCCGTAAACCCCGACAAGGGTTTTTTTGAAAAAAAATTTTTGGGGCCCGGGTTTCCTTTTTTTTCCCCCCCCTTTTTTTTTAAAACCCCTACTAAAAACCACGGAATTGATTGTTTGAGGTGAACTAATGCCTAAAACCCCCAAATTGGGGGGGGCCAAAAAAAGGGGGCGATGTCCCCGGAGGATCGCTTGGGGAAAAGGTTTTCCCCAAAAAATTTTAATTATTTTTTCCCCCCCATGAAAATCCCCCTAAGTAACTGTCCAGCAACTTTGATTGGGGTTTTTCCCCCTTTTTTTTTTTTTTAAAAAAATTTAAAAGGGGCCCCCCCCCCCCAAAAAAACCCAAAAATGTTTGGTTTTTTCTTGCTTATTTTGGGTCGACAAAATTTCGCGTGATTTAAAACCCCCCTTTTTTGGGGGGGTTTTTTTGGGTTTTTTTTTCGAATAAACCCCCTTTTGGAAGCCCAAAAAAACAGAAAATGAAATTTTTGTTTTTCCGGGGGAAAAATTTTTTGGAACAATTATTGGGAAACCGTGTACCCGCAGAAACCTAAAAATTTAAAAACGAACAGAGCCCCAAAAACGTGTTTCCGAAAAAATCCAAACACCCCCCCCCTTGCGGGATAAAAAAGGCCTACTTTTTACTTCCTTTTAGCAAACATGACTTTGTCTATTTCCCCCCCGTTTTTAAACCCGGGCCCCCCAATAACTTTTTGGGGGAGCAAAAAAAGGGTTTTTTCGCACATACCCCCCCCCAAAAATTGGTTCCCCCCCCAAAAGGGTTGTGGGTGGTTTTAATTTTCCCCAAATCGCGTTCACAAAACTTAAACACTTGTCAGTTCAAAGCTCCAAAAATACAAAAACAGAAGGATTTTTTCAAAAGGAAGTTTCGAGCTCTGTAACCAGGGATTACTACGGGAGTGGAATGTCATTGTTGTCTCGGCAGCCGGCTTTCCCTGCCCAAAGCCAACTATCGCTACGGTCGGAAACACTCAAAACCATTACGTGTCCCGCTGGACTTTGTTTTTTAGTGGGCAATAAAAAGTGTTCTTTGCAAAAACGAAATGCAATCATTTTTTGACTTCGCAAGAAACGTAAAAATTTGGGAAAAAGGGGGCTAGGGACGTCCATATTGCAGTGACAAGTAAGCCCGAACTGAAGCTTGAGCGACAGCGGAAACCGATGAGCAAGCGAAAAACAGCGCCAGCTGGGCACCCTTTATCTGATAAGATAAGACGTCGTCAAGGAAAAAAAAACAGTGTCTATCTAGTTTAGTACCTCCTTTCTCATCATGATCATAAATAGTTAAAACAATCAATTTTTGTGGCTATAGTAAACAAATTTTAAAAAAATGGGGGGGAAATAACGGGAAACCCGACCAAAGGTTTTTTTCCCTGCACTAGCTGAGTTAAAAAAAACGTCTTTAAGGTTAGTGTTCTTTAGTGCTGTAACAAAAACTTTCCCCCCTTTTTTTTAAAATACTGGGCAAAAAAGGGTTTTTTTTTTTTTTTAACTTTTTTTTCCTTTTTCGGTTTTTGGGTAACGTTTTGGGTCCATAGGTTGTAGTAATGGAGTAACATTTGGGGGGAAAAATAGTGCAAAAGATGTTGCCTTCCCTTAACCCTTTTGAGGCCAGCTCCGCCCGCCCGGGTACTGCGCAACACGGCCAGTGCCGCTCGCGCGGGTACAAACCCCAAAAGGGGCCAAGGCCAAAACACTGTTTTCGCACTCTTGTAGTTAAAGCATCATAACCTTTTTTGTTTATCACCCAATCGGAATGGTTTTTTTTTTTGGGTTTAAAAGCCTACTAAATAGCGCTTAGTATTTTGGCAAGATATTGCAAATTAGATTGCAAAATATTGGGTTTTTTAACAAGAAAAGCAAACGTATTTTTAGTTTATGTATTTAGTCTTTTTTACTTTGGGGATATAACAATAGGATAAAGAAAAATATTTTTGCTGTTGTGAAACAATTTTAATTTGTTACCACTTATTTTTGTATACACACACACAAAATTATATTTTTTAATTTAAAAAAAAGTTTTTTACAAAATTAAAAAAAAAATGTTAATATCTAAAAAAAATATTTTTTTGGAAACTTTTATTCACAATTAGTTGTGACAATATTTGTTTTGATGACTAAACTACAAACTATAACTTATAAACATAAAAGAAACTTAAAAACTAAATCTATTTTTATATGGAGAAAGACAATAATAAAAATGAAATAAAAAAAAGAATTAGGCTCCCAAATTGTGTGTTTAGAAGTATGTTTAAAAAGCACAAAGGGGTGTACACCCTTGTTACACTTTTTAAAAATAATGGGTCTTTTTTCTTGCCCCCCCTTTGCTTTGCTTGCTTTGCTGCATACAGCACAATTTTTTTCCCTTTTTTGTCCGGCAGTTTTTGTAAAGGCTCATCACCAACGCCCGCTCTCTGCCTAGGGAGTCGTTTGGGTCACCAACCCACTCAGCTGCAATACCGTCAACAATGGACACAGTAAACTGAACTCTAGACAGGGGCTTGTCGGTATTCTCTTTGTAAAGTATGTACAGGTTTACAATCATTCTGCCAATTACATGAAAAGTGACCTTTTTCCAATACTTCAAAGTACGGCGTTCGTCTAGATAACAATAAAGCATCGGGTCAGACGAGTCTACGCCACCCATTATGAGTTGTAGTTGCGAATAACCGACGGTCTATTTGTAATAAAAACCTTGTTTCCTTTTTTCTTACATTTGCGATCGCTTTTTTGCCAAAGCTTTTGTCGAAAGCAGAACAACTTGTTTCTTTTGGGACTTTTTTAGGCGGCTACCAACATAAGCATGAATTCTTTTCTGCAGTACTTGTTGTACCAACATTTAGTTTTTGTTTCATTTTTGCTGGTATGCCTTTTCGGTTCAGACTTATAGTACCAGTCATATTTGTCTGTTTTGAATACAATTCTCTGGAAAGGGGGGATGGACGTAAAATAATTATCAATAAAAACGTGAAACCCCTTGTTTAATAATTTTAATTCGATACACTATCGCAAAGGAGCCACAATTTTTATCCCCTTTATGATGATGTTTATTGGGCGTGTATTGCAATAACTGAGTATGATTTTTTGTACCCACCAAGCTCTCGTCAACTGATATATGTTCATGCGGTGTATAATAAACGCTTGAACACTTTATTTGCATGGTCAATAATTTGGGATGAATCTACTGCAAGGATCATAGCCAGGCTGTTTAGGTTTTGGTAAATTTTTTACATCTACCAGATTAAAAAACCTTAGAATTGCCTCAAAACGATTCCGTGCAAACATTTTACTAAACCAGGGAACATGTTGGGAGTCAGATTTTACCAATACATGTCAATGGTTGGTTTTCTGTTCAATCCCATATTGATAAGTACTGCCAAAAATCCTTTTATTTTTTTAGATAACTGACCGGTCTCCAAAGTCAATTTTCTGGCTTGGGGACCCAGTCTGTTGTTATTCTGTTGAATGAAGTTTCTACGTAATTTTGTATGATAACTATCAGATCTAAAAACGCTAAGGGGAAAAAACAGATCGAAGTATGAGATGGGAGGAGAATTTCGAGGTGGGCAATGTTTTTGGGCCGGGGTTCTCTTTGGGAGCAAATAATGAGCGAATCCGGGGGCATTTTTCTCCAAAATATCGTCCCACCCGTCACTTTCGGATTAGAATCTGAAAACGACTCACTCAAAAGATGATCGTCAGGAAGATGGCCCGTCCTCGTCTTTTCCCACGTCCTCTTCCAGTCCCCCAGTGCCCGCGAAGTAACTGCAGAGAGCCGTTGTTCTCAGCCCAAATCCTCATCCTCATCAGAAGACGATAAAACTGACCTATTGACTTCACGACTTGTAGCTACAAAAACCCAAAGGGAAAAGCTAGGCCTACGATCGCATTTGGGGCAATGAAGGGGGCCGGTCCGTATCATCGGCCTCACCACACTTGAATATCAGTTGATTTACCGAAGCTCTGTTGCGATATATTTACATTTGAATTATTTACGAGCTATTTACACTATTGGTTACACTTGAGGTAAAAAACCCCAATTCTCAAAACCCATTCATTTTCATCACTGTCATTTCTGATGCCGAACTCGGGAGCTTCAACTCACTATCACTAATATAGTTAGGGTCGTGAAGGATAACGTTTATAGTACCGTCACTTAATGGGATCGACTCAAAGGAAAAAACACAAAAAAACACGACGCAACTAGAACACGACAGACTACTAACTGGTTAGGCGGGAAAAGGGGCGCGCAGTGTAGCCACCACGCGTGTCAAAACAGCTGAGTCCCGCCAAAAAAATCGCTGCACATCATAGACATTTCTACCAAAGACAATGAACTGAACACTACACTTTATTCCTCATAAACTATTTTATAGTTTAAATAGTACTAAATGTTTTTTTTCACCGTTTAAACATACTTTTTCTTTACGTCCGATGTAACGGGGCGTTGGCCTTTTTTGCGTGGTTTTCAGACGTCCGATGTAACGGGCTTTGGGCCCCAAAAGGGTTAATCGTCTCATTAGGATGCCCAGGCAGTTATCGAGAAGTAAAAATGCTCTAAGAGGGAACTTCTGTTTTTTTTAAAAATTTCTTGGGTGATGGAACAAAGCTGTTATGAAACCATTCGTTGAAGAAGTCTTTGTCATCCAGCCCTTTTTTTTGGTTTTGTGTTTCTACGGGCAAATTTACATTCTTTAAAAAACCCCGGGGTTTTTTGATTTACCGATCACGAGCATTGGTAATGTATGATGCCCCTGGGATTACAGCAGGGATAAAGTGATTCGGTCCCTTTTTCCAACTTTCGGCCAGGTGC
>NW_025776229.1:0-133205 GCF_021130785.1 Homalodisca vitripennis | reverse complement strand
GTTTGTAACACTTAAGGGTTTTTGTTTCTATGGTTTGTTTCAAAAAGTGTTCCATAAACTTTTGTAGGGATATTAAAAATAAGATGGTCCGCCACCTTTATGCATAAAATCTCATAGTTAATCGCCAATTTTAAAAGTAGCGTCCAAACTTCTTGATTTTTGTAATATGTTTTTCATGTTGTTTATTCAGATATAATGAAATAGTCAGAGAAAAACAAAATAATTTTTCGCATAAATGCTGTTAAAGTTGATCCCGGTAGAGCCCACTACCAGATAGAGAGCCAGTCACATGTGGTGATGTAGCTCTGGCACGAATCAGCGTTATCGACCTCTCGTTTGGCCTCATTGTTCAAACAGCTGACATATCTTCCTTTCTTTGGTTCTACACCTGGAATACTGTGCGTGTATTTTACTCTATAACCAAGCAAAACATAAGAATCATAACACACTTGCGTTACATTCATAAATTATAAACCACTAAATTAAGGTTTTCTTAATATGTTTTACTACTCCATAAAAGAGGAAATTCCAAAGTTAAATAATATAATGGTAATTCCCTGAATAAAATCAATTATAAAAAGGTTGAACGAGTGTGCTTGTTATTAAAATTTGAACTGACTGTTTATAAAATAAATACGATCATTTTGTTAACGGTTTTAAGGAAAGGTACAAACATCGTATCCACTAAGAGACGAAGCTTGTGTACTGGGCCTATTCCATTAATTGTGTCTGGCGAGAGGCCAGAGGAAATGATTTGCTCTAAAGCGGAAACGGATCAATCAACGGTCTATCTGTAAAATGAACTCTCAGGCAAAAACTCTTTTTCTACTTCAGAGACGGTCTTTCACATGCCTCAATAATACGAATTTAAAAGTAGAATGGAGCCCTTGTCCAGAAAAGGCAACACACGAGTATTTCGTTTAGTATGTACTTTGTAGTCGGCCCTCTTTATTGTGGGTGGATATAATTCCAATTATCCTACCTTCTTATTTCTGCTTTGTGACACAGTTCTCAAATTAAGCAATAAATTATTATGTTTACAGAAATGCTAATGTGAGCACAGCAGACTACCAAGAAAATATCGGAAAAAACTGACATTCAAAGGATATTTCGTGTATAAATCTTTGAATTTTTTTATGCTCTACTTTGCTCAATTTTAATTCATTGAACTTTAGCGATGTGAGCTGGAAAAAATATTTTTTGTCTGTCTGTCCGCACGATATCTTGAGAACGAACTGACATGAACGAAACCTATAGATTGGAAATTTTCGTGGAACTTTGAGGAATGATACGAGGAACTCTGAGGTCGATGATGGCGCATATCACTCCATGGGATTTGGCTGAGCGTTGGTGAATTTTTTACATTGGTCTTATGGTTAACCATGATGGAAACAAGAAAATTACAGAATAAATAAATTTTTAAACTGATTATACTCATAAGATATTGGAGTATGTGACATATTAACACATGGCGCCTAATTATCCCAAATCATCCAACATTACTATATAGTGACTTGGTATGTATGGTTTCATAATTTAAATTCTGATATGAAACTAAGTTTAATCAAGAAAAATGTGAATGTACCGTTTAGCAGTATATCTAAAGATGAGAAAGATTTCATCTGTAGAATTCAAACTTTTAACGAAACTATTTCTACATAGACAAGAATGAGTTCTATTATGATACACGTTCAACAATGTAATTTGGGTGAGGGTCGTTGAAACTTACTCTTAGTCGGGTTACACAATTTTTCTTTTATTTGTCGGAGATGTAAAAATTTCTTTCCTGTATGATTGTCTGTCGTTCTATGTGTCAATAATAAATTGAGCTATGGACCTAAAAATTTGCATTGAATCTTAGCGAAGCCTGTTACGCGACAAATGGTGGGCCCGCCTTGTATTTTATAAAGATGTATTCATTTCATTAATTAAAGATATAATTTCATGTTCATTTAATACAAGACCTCAGAACTGCTGGATAAAATTAGTTTTTACAAATTAGATAGAAATTAGTTAATACAAATAAAAAGCTACCCGGAATATCCAGACTGGACATTTAAAAGTAAATTAAGTAACGTTTCCGTATGAAAATCTCATGACAGCTGCTCTGTATAAATTGCGCTAAAGACAGAGCCACTGCTGCAGACAAGATTTTTAATTTAGATTGAATGAGCGAAGCTTCGTTACTAATTCTGTCTTTCTCTGTTGTGACGAGTGTGTCAATAACAGAGACTTCCGAGCTGCTACTCTTATTGTATTCAAGTTGTAGAAATATAATATTTTATATTATTCAAGCCAAGGCCATACGTTAATACAAAGAAAATAACGTTTAGTGCTGCTATAAATAAAAAAATCAACTTGTTTGCTGATATGTGGCTGTAAAATACTACAAAAATGTAACTAATCAAATTTTTACGATTTTTACTTTCGATTAGTGACAAAGTTTATAAGTAAAGGTGGACTGTTGGAAATATATCTGTGTTTTGAAGATCTAAAACAGTAAAATACACTTTTTGAATACACGCAGGGACTCTTATACTAAGAAAGAAATTTCTTTAATTAGTTCAATGCCTTATTGATGTGTTTCTATAATTAAATCATATAAGTAAAAATTGCCATACCGTAGCTTTACAGGTAACAATTTTGATTATTTCACACATAACCTAAAATAATTTTCAAAATCTAGGAAAAACATCTTCAATTTTAAATTTAATTCGGGTGTGTTTAAAACGCTTTTTATTTTTGTAATATTTTAGATCTTTGTTGTTGTTAATCCTGGGTTTTTCTAGAATTTGTAAAATTTAATGAGAAAATATCTCTTTTTTATACCCCATTTAAATGATGTTTAACGTGTTTACATTTCTTTTTAGAAAATGTGTTTACATTTTGAAAAATTGGGAGCTCATAACCAAACATTATGACTTTTATAAATGTATGACTTTGTAAAATTAAAGATGAAAAACTGTACCAAACTTCATTTGCAAGTATGTTAAAAACGAAATAGCTTTAAGAATGTTGAGTATATTTTTGTAGAAACTTTAATTTCCATTTTAAACTTGCAATATCTTATAACAAATATTATATGATAAATAATTTTTAACTTTAAGAGAAGGAATATTTTATAAATAACTAGTCCGTATTGTCTAGATTAGTAATACAAAGAGCCAAGGCTGCCCTAGAGAACAGAGGTGTCCTAGTTATTTGTCCTACTTTCGAAGCCACTAATGAATGAAAAAATACACCTTATTGTATTCAGTATCTTTAGCCAATTAGTCATATTATTACTTGAGGTGTAAGGTTTATACTATACTCAGAACAGTCTCCATTTTACTAGTCTTTATTTAACAAATTACAAATATTCAGTTTGTTTAAGACCAAAATGAATTTCTAAGTTTTCCTACAAAGCAGTTAGATGTAAAACTGGACTGAAACCTCTGAAAGAGACCACTTTTCTTACGTAAAGGATACCTATTGGAATCAGATAGACTAAAGAGTACAATTTTGTAATATATTGTAATTGGTATGGAATGTTTTCAACTAGCATGGGCTTTCAAACCTATTAATTTGAAAGATACTCAACATTTATGATGATCAAATTGGTCAGTACCTATTTGAAATCCCTAAACATTAAGCATAACCTTCAAAAGTTTCCTAAAACATTTAAACTTTGCTAAGGCGAGTCATAAGATTATCCTGTGATATCTAGGATCCAAATAAACATATTTGACTGACAGCTTAAATGCGATTTAAATGTTGTAGACATTTGCTTAAGTGCTTCACATTACAAAACGAGATTCAGAATATATAGCAAATCTTACTATAGGAATAATTTTTTTATATAAAATACTTTTGAGTATGATAGTAGGTTAGGTAATAATCGTGACAAATGTACAAAATCACATGTACGTGATATCGAGTGAGCTGATCTAATTGCACAGCTGAATATTGAGCATGTGAATGCAGTGGACCGGGTTCGGCATGTAAATGCGTACTCGGCATGACACTCGCCATGCAGAAACATTGTTCGTGTAGCCGCAGGATCCGTTGAGCGTGACTAGCCGATTTTTGTCATACAGAGGGCGTACAGTTGGAGGAATTTAGCTGTGCTCGTAGGCCCCAAATACTACCCTTTCAATAAATAAACGATATCTGTGTGGCGGGTTGCGTTTACGTGCTAGCCGCTGAGATGAAGGCGCAACAATCTCTTTAACGACAGCATAATGCTACCCCGCCACCCCTCCCGCCAATCACCACACCTCAAGGTCACGCGCGCAGCTAACTATATCTAGCCAGTACTAGGCAAACCCCATATTTCTGCGCAACTAAAAGCTTCCAAGATTTCCTCTCCAATTAAATATCTACAGGATGAATACAAAGTCAGGACCCCCTCCTCTATTTTGTTCTCTTCGCAAGTGGATCGCTCTGAATGATGACACTATTCTCATTGTCTCATCAGGTGCACAAATGAGTGAACTACGATGTTTTAGACACGATCTTTAAGCTCAGTGGAGCAACCGAGTTTTTTACAGTGTTAATTTTGAGTTTAGATTCACTCCACCTCCCTCTTAGTGCAGTGTCTGCAATCTGACGCTGTCACAGACTTTACTCTTGGAATCTGGAGTCACGTTCGTATGAGGAGATTGAAAAGAAGTGGCGGCAAGGAAGCTCAAAATAAATGAATTGTTGCTTATTGTACCAAGTACATGAAAATGATAAAATACAGTTTAATGTTAATTTACGTTAGAGCTCAGGGCAAGTGTGAAATACGGACTGACGGTGGTCTAATTTATCTTTGTTTTATTGGGAAAATATTTGCTTAAATTTTATAGATATTCAAAATAACTTTCCCGCACTTTTTTATTACTTTAACGAGGAATCATATGTTATTAACCATATCTTAATACAAATGACATCTGAAAATGTTTGAAATATGTAAAAAAATATAACTTCCTATGTTGTTTTATTAATTTATGACTTAAGGAAATTATACTTTTTAATTAAATATAATATTAACAAATAACACATTAATTATTTATGCATAGAAAATGTGTCACTCTTGTCATCAGGTCACGTACATACTGCAAAAAGCTCATTTCCTTATCTTAACAGTTTTCTCTGGGCATGATTATAAGATGTCCAAAAATTCTGCTCAAATTTCATACCAATTCTCGAGGTATTTCCCCCCTTTTTTCGTGTTATAAGAAATCGTATCTTAAAGAGTCCAAAATTTCCCTTAAAAATAACAACTATTTAACAAAAAAACCTATTGTACCTTAATATGTCATGGATGTACAATTTATGGAATCAAACTTCGACTTATATTCTCAATTTACAATCAGTCAGCAACTCTTGACAGAATTTAAAGTGATATATAGAATATGTACATATTCATCAGGCTTCCCATTTACAAATATGTGCCTGATCTAAGCAGTTGAATTGGATTGGTTTCACATACGAAATAATTCAAAATGTATAACGTAGCTGTTTCGATATTTTTGTTATTTTTATAATTACACCTCAAATTTTTCTTTTCAGAAGATGTATTTAAATTAGTTTCGGTATTTAAATATGAACCATAGTCACAACTATAAAAGTGTGGCGGGTCCAGTTAAAATGCTTTATCTCAAGGCCAAGAAAACTGTTAGAAATGTATAAATATACTCCACTACTTGTGCAAAGACATAAAGGTTGAAAAGATAACACGAGAGTCTCTACTATACATTTTTTTTATTTTACTAAAATTTACTAACATTTGCTGTCTTAATTGCACAGTTTCGGTTGTTTAGTACCTTCACTTTTCAAAGATAATCTGGTTAGCAGGCGGATAAGAGATATTTACATTGTCCACTGGTTAGTACTTCTAATTATGCGAGTTTAAAATGTAAATTCTCTACCCTTAAAGCTCCATTATCCCCCAGGGTGGTAATACTTAACTATTCTGTGTAATTTGCTCCGTTTCTTATCTTTCATATTCCAGTAATGCTTCTATAATGACCAATTAAATAATGTTAATTAAAAAATGAAGCATTTTGGTTTCCGTCGTATATAATTTGTTAAGATATTGTAAAGGGTTTTGTAAGAAAACTATAAAAGACTGACGTTTCACCCTATTTTGTAATAAATAAAAATTATTCTAATTTTAATATAAAACAGTGTGGAAGAGAATCATAACATTCACAACAAGTTATATTTGAAATGGCTTATTCAAAATAGTGATATAGGAATATACAGGCAGATATGATTTTTTATAGTGAATGCTGCTAAACATGCTCCCGGTAGAGTCCACGTCCAGATAGAAACAGAGTCAGACCATCCCCATGAGGACGATGCAGCAGAGCTACCAATCAACGGTATCAGACCTCTCGTTAGGCCTTATTGTTCGAAATTGCTGACGAACCATTTCTTAGTGTCTGCGCACAATAATGCATTATCGCCTACAGCTAAACATACATAGCGTATTCATATTTTTGTAATGTATTAAGAAAATGAAAACATTATCCTATCTAAAACGCTGGATTATTAATTTCTTAAAAAAATCTAATTGCACTAACAAAGGGCGTATTGTTACATTGATTAACTTGTAAATTAAAAGGTGCAAAACGTAGGACGAACTAACTGTTTATGCAAGGTGGCCGTTACGAGACGGAACTTGAGTAGCCGACTTTATTAATTGTGTTTCACAGGAGCAAAGGGAGCTGTTGTTATAGAGTGGAAACTGACCGATGATCTATCTTTATGTAAACTAATCTCTTTGACAAGTGCTAAAGTGGTATTGAACTCATGTCGAGGAAAGACAACTTATTACGTTTTAAGGTTGGGACACACATAACCGCACCGTGCCCGACACGTGAGTCGGCCGAGTGTCGGTGCGGGCTCGGCTCGGTTACCGTGAGGCCACACATGTCCGTATGCAGTCCGAACGCAACAATCTCACTGTTTGTACTAGAGCATGTTTCTTTTGAATTCGAAGTGACAGGCACTTAAAAAATATTCGGAAGATTAAGTATTGATTGTGATAATTGTTAATTTCATTGTTGTTATTTTTTATTAATCGCTGTGGTGAAATGAAACATTGCAATGCTACAGAAAAGCTTTGTATCAGCTAGTATGTAAAATTAGTAAATATCATTATCTTGGTTATATTTTTTATCCCTAAAATTCTTGTTCATTGTGCTTCATTGGAGTGAATTTCGGTTAAATACGCTATAAACAGTATATTTGGTTTTTTTGTATTAAACCCAAGAGCTATAGTGTGATGCCAGAGTTTGCCATGTTGCAAGCTCGTTTATAATAATTTGTAAAAACATAGTAAATATTTTGTAAAATATATACTGGAGAACATACAAAAACACATTTTACAAAATTTTTTTTCTTTTATAGCTCCGAGGACATATAATTTATTTCCAAAATTAGTCAAAAATAGTAGAAACATAAATATATTTTCTAAAAAAATTAGAGTACGATTGATCGGACAAAATGATATTGAGTATATGTTTAAGATAATAAATTAGTGTATGGTTAGTCTTGTCTGCTAAGTTATAATAATATTTAAATAGACTCATTAGAGCATTATAAAATAATTATTTATAATATAATATTTAATGTTACATGTTTAAATCTTAATATTTTAAGTGTAA
This sequence comes from Homalodisca vitripennis, assembly GCF_021130785.1. Lineage (NCBI taxonomy): Eukaryota > Metazoa > Arthropoda > Insecta > Hemiptera > Cicadellidae > Homalodisca > Homalodisca vitripennis. The sequence goes on along the minus strand of NW_025776229.1, from coordinate 125,568 downwards.
ATCGTGCATAAATCCTTTTTATTTAATACAGCACAATAGTTATACTAAATTTAATCTTTGAAACGTAATAGTACATTATTTACTACATGAGCTACAATAACTCATTTTTATCATTTCATTCTTGCTAGTTTCCGCTATTTTTATTTTTTACCCTTTTGTATATAGCATCCCCAACACAAACACAGCCTTATGGGGTACCTAAATTTCCCTCATTTTCTAAATCTATTGGCCTAATTATTAGTTAACAAAAAAGAAAAACCTAAAAGGATGTAACCTAATTTTTTATATTTTATTATTCTAAGTACATAAATTAGAAATAAAGTAAGTAGAAAATTGTACAAACGTTGTTACATTTGTTTTGTATTTGTTATTTTCTGATATTGAAAATACGTTACGTCATAGTACTATTTATTATTAAGCACTGGCAACAATACAGTATTTATTTGTAATATTCAGTTTGTTATTACCGGGAAATAAATTATTTATTATTATTTATTTTTAACATGGGGTTTTCTTGCTTGAAAATCTTATTGTAAATACAATATTTTTATTTTTACTTTACTGAAGTGAAAAGAATAAAAAAATAAAAATGTCATAGAAACATTCTAAATATGACCCTTACAAAATACCGGAATAAATTTATCAAGTAACTTCAATACATCAAAGAAAAATAGATTTTTTAGCAAATAATTACATGCTTGTTATTTTTTAATTAATGAAAAATGTTTATAGACTTTTTCATAATTCGAATTTAGTTGTTTAAAATCACCTAATTTACAACATGGTTTTCAAATTTGTTGTAATAAGAGAATATGCACAATAAGAAAATATGACTAGTTTACTCTAAGGTAAGAAAATGTAATACTTTTATCAATAAATATGATTTTGTACGCGAACACAAGATGTAGAGTTAGTAGGCTATACTAAATAATTCAATAAAATAGAACGTGTAGACTACTTAAATAGTTTTAAAAAGAAGAACGCAACAGTAAACAACATGTGATACCGCTCGTAGACCGCACCGTGCCCGTCAAAATTCAAACTCCACATATCGGTGACGGTGCGGGCACGGTGCGGCCACGACGGTCTGGTGTCGGTGCGGACATGTGTGGACTTGCTGGTTGAAAACTGCGCTGCAATTCTTTCACCGTATGACGGCCAGCACACGGCCGACTGACGTGTCGGGCACGGTGCGGTTATGTGTGTCCCAACCTTTATCTTTACTGTACTTTGTAGTGCAGGGGTTATGGGCCACTTTCTCTCAGTGAACCGCAACGCAGTTGGCTTACCCGGTATTCGGTCCTATATTATAAAGTAATCAAGTTAATCGACAAAGTTCCGTGCGGAAATGAACGATATTGTTGGATATTAACGCAAGTAGACTATAAAGGAATATGATATAGAAATTACATGTACCAGTTATTTTGAGTATCAACTGAGGCGGAAAATTTCATTTCTGATTACATGGCGGTTTTGAGGCCCACTATCGATAAAATATTCCGAGAAAAAAATCTTTAATTTAATTTTAGAATGATATCAAGCTTTAAAGGCACCTACTAGAGCTACCCGAACGAAAATAGTCCAATGGAGGCTCGTGCATCAAGGACCGTATAGTGCGTCTGAATTTCCACCCGGTACTCAGCACTGTTGCCAGTTTTACATAATGGAAAACTACTGACCTGTTTCAACCTGTTGCAATAAACATAGATTAAAGTGGTTACAGACAATTATATAGACACGTGTGTTTTCATTTAAATATTTTGCAGACAACATGTAAATACAGCTCACAGTATGTGACCATATCGCACCATAGCGGAAACAGCTGGTGGGCAGCAGCGATATAGCAACACCACCTCAGATGTAATCGGACTATTTTGGTGAAGCCTGCTTTATTTGTGAATTGTTCGGATTTCATGAATTAACTAATATATTTTATTCAATATACTTAATTTACACAGTAATTTAGTGTCAAGAAGATTGTTATGATTCAATTAAATTCAATGAAGATTAACCACGAAATATAACTGGTAAGTTTTCAAAAGACAAGATTTACTTTCGTACAGTCGTACCCATTTAAATTTAAATTCAAGATTAAAGTAGTAAAAACACCTATTTTTCACGCAAAGGCTCTACTGCACACACTCAATAAAATATAAAAAACTGAGTTATTAATCAAAATTACTTTAATATGATAAAAATAAAATAATACTAAATGACTTATTAGCTTACTTTATAAGCAATGGGGATGTTGGATATCAAAAGCTGAAATTATTTATATAAATATATCCGCCATACCAGTACGAATTAAGTCAGTGAAACATTCAAACTAAAACATAATTTGTCGTTTTTATTATTTTGTTATTAATTGAATGTTTGGGATGTGAAGATCAAGCATTTGACAAACTCTAGTATAGGCTTTTTTATATTTTTTAAATATCCTTATAATCTAAGGAAGCACTGAAGATATTTATACACTTCTTCGTAGAACCATGGGAATGTAAACTTCTGTCACTGCCACTCCTGAAATGTTTTCCAATTCAATCCCTTCACCAAGACAGGTTGTCTATATATGTACTTATGTAAGCTTAAGCATGCAGTACATTACTTATTAAAGCGTTGAACTGAGGATGGTGCGTTACATCATAATACGAAATAGGTCTCTAAAGATACCCTGAGATTTTTAATTAAATAATTAATTGCTAACGTAATGAGCAAACCAAAATGTTAGATGTGCAAAAGACTTCTAAACAAAAGAGCAAGAACATTCAAAATATATTAATAAAATATTTCATATTATGGTACTGCGAGGATGTTGGTGGTCAAGTCAGACTAGAAAGAATTTATACGCTGTGCAAAGTTGACGGGGTAAAATATTATTCATAGTTACGGAAATTATCCGACAAAATAATACAACTGTTTCAATAGCGTATGTGATGTTAGTATGATCATATTGACAGTTTAAAACAGTTATTAAATATAAACGTTTAACAATAGTTATAACTATTTTAATTAATTATACATTTTAATATCTTAAAATTATTTTAAGCAAATTTATATTATTTAGATTAAATTATATAAATGAAATTATATTTATTTAATAAAATTTAAGAACTCCTATCTCATATTTAAACATTGCAATATAAACTTCAATAAAGGAAAAAAATCCCTTTATATTCCTTTTTTGGGACATATCATATTGACAGTTTAAAACAGTTATTAAATATAATCGTTTAACAAAAGTTATAACTATTTTAATTTAATTGTACATTTTATTATCTTAAAATTATTTTAAGCAATTTATATTATTTAGATTAAATTATATAAATGAAATTATATTTATTTAATAAAATTTAAGAACTCCTATCTCATATTTAAACATTGCAATATAAACTTCAATAAAAGAAAAAAAATCCCTTTATATTCCTTTTTTTTGGACATATCATATTGACAGTTTAAAACAGTTATTAAATATAATCGTTTAACAAAAGTTATAACTATTTTAATTTAATTGTACATTTCATTATCTTAAAATTATTTTAAGCAATTTATATTATTTAGATTAAATTATATAAATGAAATTATATTTATTTAATAAAATTTAAGAACTCCTATCTCATATTTAAACATTGCAATATAAACTTCGATAAAAGAAAAAAATCCCTTTATATTCCTTTTTTTTGGACATATCATATTGACAGTTTAAAACAGTTATTAAATATAATCGTTTAACAAAAGTTATAACTATTTTAATTTAATTGTACATTTTAATATCTTAAAATTATTTTAAGCAATTTATATTATTTAGATTAAATTGTATAAATGAAATTATATTTATTTAATAAAATTTAAGAACTCTATCTCATATTTAAACATTGCAATATAAACTTCGATAAAGGAAAAAAATTCCCTTTATATTCCTTTTTTTGGAATATAAAGGTCACTAAGTACGATCAGTTAGAACATTTAGAGTAAAGATACGCAAAGCAATGGTCCAGTATCAACTTAGGAATATAAAGGTCACTAAATACGATCAGTTAGAACATTTCGAGTAAAGATACGCAAAGCAATGATCCAGTATCAAAGGCTAATTACTTAAAGTGTGGCCATTTGCAATAAAGACTGGTGCAGACAGTGTAAGGCTTTTTTTACTTTACATTCATTGAGTCAGGGCTTCATTACTGATTCTGTGTGTCTCTACTGGGGTTAGCGTGCCACGACTTCAGACTTCAGTTTCACTTATTTTTTTTTCAAATTATAAAACTGATTTTGTTAGTCTGTAATCTATAACTTTTTCATGGTGTAAGTTGCTTATTTCAACAAAAATAAATTGCGGATTATTTAAAACATTCCTTGCTTGCTACTTCACAATATTTCATAGTTTTTTTAGACTTATGGGACATGTAGAGCACGGTTATAATGATCCCTAATGTTGCTTTGGCTTGGAATTTGCACTCTATCCGCAGAACTGCACATTCCATCGCTGCTCATTTGCCACTCTACTGATGTTCTTATCCCATATCACCTTGTTCCTTTCCATTACCTAGACTTTATGGATAGCAATATGCAACCACATGTAAGTCAGGAGTTTGTACATGTTTACTCCTATGTGGATAGACTGCAATATTTGATATGAGAAGTTTTTAACGTTTTGTATTATAATCATTGAACTAGATTACTGGGAATATGTTTTCTTATCTAAAGAAGCTCTAATAATCCTATTTTTTCTTTCAATTAAACAAGACAATAACTATTACATATAGCAACATCATTCAAAGATTGTTTTTAATTTAAAACTTATATTTATTTACTTTTTTCAAAAACCTTAATAATTTGATGTTTGATGGAGAAAATAGTTTAAATTTGTAATAGAATTAAAAAAGAAGGCGATTAAATAATTCAACCCGTGTTTATGTTTCTATTTTATGATTACACCTTATTCTTTTTTTGTCATTTCAGTATTTAAATTGTACAATAATAAAATACAGCAGATATTTACCTTGTCCCACCTTCTGTATTTTATTCAGATCTTATTTACCTCTCACTGTACCAAACCAGTTGTTTGAGAGAGTTGTATGTTGACCGTACGATTTACTGACGAAGCATTTTTATTGATAAACCGTTTATATTTATGTTTAAAAGCATAATAGATTAATATGTTGATAAAATGCGGGGATTTTGCATTTTTATGGTCTGAATTTTGTTTATAAGTTATGTATACCATCTAAAATGCACAGTTCATGGGTTGAGTTAATTGGGAACGTAAATTGGTAATTAATTAAGTAATCGTTATTGGCCTATGTAATAGAAGCTGCACTGGTTATTTTGTTCCATAGAGTAACATTTTTAGCGACAATTGGTCCATGGCTAAGAATCGGCAACGATTTAGTCACGTGTCTGTGAGCAGGACCGCTGCAGATCCTAGCGGAAGGAACTGCTTGTTGCGTTGTTAAATCATGTCATTAGTAGTGCCTGACCATCTCATCTACACCTCCCTAGTAGTTATTAATTAGAATAGTTCAAAAATTGGACTAAACATTTTCAGGGTTTCAATGGAGTGGAGTACAAATTAAAGAGATTAGTCATGAGAAAAAAATATTTATGATCAGTTTTCTAGTTAGTTGTTTGGGCATCTTTCGGGATTAATAAAATTTCTTTCTATTTGTGAAGTTCATTGCCCTACAATAATAGAGTTATTTATCATCGGTGGCAGAAATTTACCCACGAAACATAATTCAACACTTAAAGAATGTAACATATGGCTGATTGTTGACCGCCATGTTGCGTTCATTGTTGCCAACCGGACAACTTTAGCACCAGAGCTGCGCGACTGTATCTAGACTGTGCTGTCACTATGCTCTCAATAATTGGTACGTCTTTGTAACCGTATTTAACCAGATATATTAGTACCCAGAAATTGTATTTGTTTCCTTCTGCCAACAATCTGCAGAATGAAACATCCTTCTAAACTCGTGCTTTCTGAAACAAGTGGTTGATTGGGTTTAGCATTGTACAGTATTTTGTATTGATCTGTAAATACTTATTTACGCCTTACATGGTTGCTATATATGTTAATAACTGTTCAGGTACACCTTTTTGACTTTTCGACAATTAGTTTTTAATGTGTACTAGCTGTTTCCAGTGGCTTCGCATGCTTTTCTTAACCTTTGCCCGTGTAAGCACTACTGGTTCAAGTGAATTATATTTCCAACGCCGATGTAGAGTTTGCCTTGTTGCCACGATCAAGAAAATCTCTCAAAAGTGTATGTTTATAACCAGTGTAAACGTACATGTACTTTATTACAAAGCGGTCTAACACTCAAGCTTTAAGTTCAATCAGAAATTGAGTTTAAAGATAAATATACATAATAAATTAGCGCCTTCAAATAGTGTTTGGCTATTTAGTATACGTAATTGTTTTGTAATTGCAGTTTTTTACGTGCAGGCGCTTTAAAACTTGTATCTTTTGCAGCGTCGCCTGGTGGTGAGTTAGATCAATGGGCATAATATATAAACCTTCTCCGTGGAAAACTAAATATACATACAAATTTTCATAATGATCGGACAAATAGTTTACGATTCTATAAAGGACAAACACACAAACATTAATTTTTGTATATATATAGATGTATAATTCATTTTTACATATACAAGAATGAATTATATGGTTATGCATGGCTAATCATGCATTTGGCTGAGCGTCGTTGAAGCACAATTCTTTGTATGTAAACATTTCTTTTCTGTATGATATATGTCTGTCTGTCTGGCCGCAGGACATCTCGAGAACGCAGAGAGCTATAGGCTTGAAATGTTGCATACAACCCTAGCGAAGCCTGTACGCGGAACGTGGTGTGGCGTACTAACACCTTGTATATTATAACTTAAACTTTCGTTAATGAAGTGTTAATAATGATAAATATAATTCAGAAATATGTCTGTCGTGGATTACTGTATGTCTATTAAACATGCATGTCTATTATTTTTTATAACAGTACTAGCTGTTTCCCGCGGCTTCGCATGCTTTTCGTAAGTTTTGTTCGTATATGGGCACTTCTGGTTCAAGTGAATTATATTTCCAACGCTGATTTAGAGTTTACCTTGTTGCCAAGGAAGTCAAGAAAGTCTGTCAAAAGTGTATGTTTATAGCCATTGTACACGTTCATTAAAGTGGTCTAACACTCAAGCTTAAAGTTCAACCATACATTTATTTTAAAGACAAATATAAAAACTTAGCGCCTTCAAATAATGTTTGGCTATTGAATATACGTAGCTCTCTTGTAATTGCAGTTTATAATGTGCAGGTGCTTTGATAACTTTTGTATTTTGCGGCGTTGCCTGATGGCGAGTTGCACCAATGGGCATAACATATTAACCTTCTATATACAAAAAATACATATACATACACATTTTGATAATGATCGGTCACATAGTTTCAAATTCTATAAATGACATACACACAAACATTCATTTATATATACCATTCATCTATTAATGAATGAGTTTCCAATGAAATGTTTTTGGTGTGTACGTTTCAGCATATTTGCTAACCATAGTATCACTCTGTGAGTATCAAGGTCGGCTCAGGTAATAGATTAAAATATTATATATTCAGCAAATATTGTGCATTATCTTACAGCCCACGGAAAGAAAATGCTTTAATCAAAATTTAATTAGGAGTCCTAGCTGATATTACTTGGTAAAACAACTTACAAACTCATCCAAGAAGTGACGAATTTTTGCTGGCGGGGTCGCCTTTGTTTAATATTAACAAAGTTTGTTACATACCTCCCGCCATCAGTAAAATGCTACAACACATTACCCAATCGGTACAGAATTGTGTTTTCAAGTTTAAAAACTTGTTTAAAATGGTATAATAATACTAGTATAAACATAAAACAAATTTATATTTACATAGTGGTTTGTTAAAGATTAAAAATATTTCATATATTTGTTCATTGTTTATCAACTACATATGTAAAACATGCATTGAGAAGAACATTTGCCATAGGAAAAATGCTCGAGGAATTCCAGAAACCTTCGAACCATTAAAATTTTAATTTAATTATATAGTTATCTCAAGAAGCGCATTCAGGAGCTGCTTAACAGTGTAATTGCAGCTATAGGTACAGCTACAGTGAAGAGCTAGAAGGTGATAAAAATACCGTGATATACAACACAGATTTCACTAAAGATCACTATTCAATGTAAATGTTTCAATATTTGAGTAAATATGGTTCGACAGTAATGTGCCACTGTACTCGTACATTGCTTTTACAGAATCGCTGAATTACTGTTACAAGTATAAATAGAAACGAATTAACAACGAACGTTCATCAATTTGCCAGAATTTCTACTTATTTAAAATCTCATAAGTTATCGTTAATCTACATAACTACATATCATTCGAAAAAAAACATTTTACTTCACAATGGTTCAGAAAATATTGGACTCCACTGATCTTTTTAATACTTTTTACAGCACTGTAATATAAAAAAAAAACATGGAAAGAATATGAAATGTTACTTATATATTAATATTACAAAATACGCACTCGACCGGAATCTTCGACTTTAGTCCTCCTATAGTGATTTTCAGATCCGTGACAACAGACTGCATAAAGTAGGGCCCAAAGCGTCTGTCCAATCCTCGTCCAAGCTCGTCTAAAAAACCGCACAATGGCCATATCATTAAATTCAATCTAGATTGACTTATCAGTTGAAGTTATCACCGGTCCCTGAGGTAAGTTCAGGTAGTCAGCTGCTCAAGGTGCAAGGAGATAAGCGGGCGTCGCGACTTTCTCACCGGCAGATGGGCGCCGCAGATCCTGTGCTGACCTCTATTCGTTAACCAGAACCCTTTGACAACTCGTTCGTTAAAATCTAAACATACTTATACGAAAACATATTTGAGACTTAACAACTGGTTTGTAGCCCTAATCAATCAATACATGTCAGTAATTATAATTATGAACAATTGTTTTCCATTCATGGTTAACATGTAAATACATATCCTTTACTACTGAGCATAAACAATATTCGACCTTAATTTAACTAGATAAAATAATTGGCTATTCCAGTTTTACTAAAAGTGAGGATATTAATGTAATTATTATTCAAAATATCAGAGTTTTAGTTCAAGCAAAACATGATAATCGCACCGGTAATTATTTAATTAACTGGAATTAAATTACTAGTGGTCGTGGAATGACAATATCATATTTAAAATTAAATTTAATATGATAAGAGAAAACATAGTTTAGTTTTACACATATATGTACAGGTTATGCTGTAACGTACTTGGTATACAAAAATTAAACCTTACTGTATGTTAATTTTTGGTAAACGATGTACTTTAGATTAAAGCAGGGCCGCCCACGGGGGGGAGCAATGGCGCAAGTTGCGCCATTGAAACAAATATTGGGGGGGAATGAAAATTTTGGGGGGGAACTTTAAAAAGCGGGTTTCGGATACGTTATTTAGAAAGTTAAAAAAATGTACAAGTTTGCAGTAGTTTTAACTAATAAAAGCCGTGAGAGGCAAAAAAAATAAATAAAAGCAAATTAAACTTTGCAATTCAAACGAGGCGAATGCAGTAGTTCTATTTTTAGACCAACAGACCCCCACCCCCGCCTTGCCAAGGTCGTTGTCAAGGGGAAGTCCACGCACCTCATCCCTTCCGCGCCGCCCAGTGCTCAGTCAGTCACGCATTGTCTTCAAGTGTAGTGTGTAGTGTGTAAACATAACCTCAACACAAAACAATAATTAGTGTCTTTACGAACGTAGTGACCACTTAAATGTCGTGTGTGCGTTTCTGTTTCGTTTTTGTTATACGAGTTTAGTAAAGTAGCTACTGTATTTCTGTGCTAACCATAACTTTTTGTTTTATAGAATTAAATAATGCCTCGTAAATTAAAAAAGGCATTCAAATATAAGTGTTTGGAACTAATGTGCAATCGGTGCACCGCCATAACAAGTGGCTAGAACACTGTAAAATGAAACACCTCTATAAGTTCGAAAACAATATTGATATAAAATAACAGAGGAGAAAGAAGGTGATGGACCTTGGATACCCTACATGGGACGTGGAGAACGTTCTACTTTAACTATGGACGACGAACTTCAACCATCAACTTCTGCGCAATCATCGGCTATTGAAAGGTACTGCAATATTACAGTAACAAAATGTCCATATCTTAGTTTGTTCAATTTTATAAGCAGGGAGTAAACACATATAGGCTATGCTCTATTAATGACTCACTCCTAAAGCTTTCAAAACATTAAAACCTTTCTAAGTAACAATTAATTAAGGCATTAAAGACCATAGAAAAGGACAAAGCTTATAAAAGAAGACTAACAAATGATAAAAAACTTCAAAATGCAAGTAAATATTATACTGTATTGAAGAGATGAGGCCTGCCTGATATGGTGACAAGCTAAATATATGTAAATATTAGCATGTTACATTAACAAACATACTATCAGCCAAATATTAAAGTAGTATTGGTCCAATGCGTTATAAACAAAAGCATCTAATGAAATAAAAATTCAAATACAATTTAGTTTAATAATGTATAAGCCTATTGGTCTATAGAGTTTTTGTAATTAAAATATCAAGATCGTTTTACTTGTTATTGTTACAGCTTACAGCTTTTGCTTTGTCCCTTCAAACCCTATTAACACTCTTTGTATGTAGAAAGGAGTTGCTATCTAAAAAAAAAAACAATTTGTCATAATATATTTTACCACTTTAGTATGATATTACCATTTTGAGGTGCCCTGAGACAAAAGAGGTTTCTCTAAAAATATATGGCTTTATGTGTGTTCGTTTATCTCCTGTTCAGTGTAGCAGAATGTGGCATATTATTGATAATAAACTCAAAAACAGTTCTAATGAATCTGTACTTGAAAAAAGGGTTTATAGATTTTACTAAATTTTGACTAGCAGATTATTGATATAAAAGTTTACAGTGAAGGCATTTCTCTATATTTAGATTGGTGGTGCCTGGGCTAGAAGACAATCCACATTCTGGAACATCAGCTGTCCAAGACCGCAACGACGAAGAAGTTGAGCTGCAGTGTCACCAAAGAGGAGATGGATCTAAATGTACGCCTCTAATACTTGTTCACGATAAAGAAATTGAACTTCCAACGTCCTCCATGGAAATTAGCCTGCCAATGTCAACACCAGAAGAAGAAGACGAAGTTTTAGAAAATATAGAGGACAACATACCCACAGAGAAGATACCTGAACCTATTACTTTGACCGAACTTCAATTCTCTACAATCGATCCTACAGATGACTTGATTTGATAAGATTGGTATGATTGGGCAGAGCATGGATGGTGCGGGAAACATGCGTGGTCCATTTAGTGGGGTCAAATCATTTGTCCTCATGGAATGCCCTAAAGCATTCTACATTTGGTGTTGTTCGCATTTGCCTTAGTTGTCGAAAAATCAATGGAATTGTGCCCACAAATAAGGGACATGTTCTCAACTCTGCAAGAACTGTACAATTTCATGTCTGGACATAAAAACCATCATATTTTCGTAGAGAATTTAGAAAAAGGTCCATGTCAGGCTAGAAAAAAGCGTTTGAAAAGAGTCAATACGACAAGGTGGTCAAGCAAAAATGATGCCGTAAAAACCGTTATAACTTGCTATGATGTCCTAAGAGAAACCCTGGAAGACATATCTGATAACACTCAATCTGAAACGGACTCAAGAACATCAGCAAAAGGACTTCTGAAAGCACTATTTGATTATGAATCTGCTGCAGTTATGATCATTGCTGCTGAACTACTCGTATTAAAAATTCTGTCACCAGTGACTGTTTATTTACAGTCTAAAATTATTGACTATGGAATGATTCCAACAGTGGTGTCTGAAACTATTTCTAAACTCCAATCTATGAGAACTGACGAGGGATGGGACAAAATGGTGGGCAGTATTAATCATTTTGCTCAAGAACACAATCTCCAGAAAACTTCAAACAAACGAATCCGAAAGAGAAAAAGATTCATGGACGAACTTGCCATTGATGAAATAATATTAGATCCTATGGCAAAACTGAGGACAGAAGTCTTCTTTAAAGTGCTTGATTCCGTGATCACACAACTACATGATCGTTTTCCTGAAAGGTCATTAAATGTTGTGCAGCAAATGACTCATTTTTCTCACGAAAAGCTGCTAAACACTTGGGGCGACAGCCTAAACCCAGACATTGTCTGTGTGGTTACTATGGATTGGATACCGAGAAACTTTGTGAGGAGTTTGATGTTTTCAGCCAGTTATACAAAGGCAGCTATCAAAATATTGACCTGTCAGATGTCCTTTCTTCAAAAGATGGTAAATACTAACCAATGAAGAAGTTGAAGTTGAAACACAAGATTCTTCTGATGAAGCATTGGATTGTACAAGTACAATTGCAAAGCAACGATATCTTGATCAATGGATCAAGAAGGGCTTTATAAGACCCTATCGCTGTTTATTGAAAATATCTGGGTTTCCATATTTGACATCATTGTATCAGATAATTCTCGCCCTGCCAGCAACAAGTTGCTCAGCTGAAAGAGCAATGAGCAAACTTAAAATCGTTAAAAATAGATTGAGAAGCAGTATGGGTGATACCTGGTTGTCTGATAATCTGATATGTTGGTTTTGGCATCCGAAAAGGATATTTTACAATCAATTCCAAACAGTGAGATCATAGACAAATTTGGCATTTCAAGTGAGAACAGGAAAAAAAATGCTGCTTTACAAAGGCCATTAAGGGTAATCAAGGGTTAAGTTCATCAAGTTAGTTACCTTTTTGAAACACCTCTAGCCATTTTAAATTTAATTATAGTACTGTACATTGATTTATTATTTTGTATGGCATATGTGTTGTTTATACATTTTATTTAAAAAATTTGACAATAATTATACTGTATAATTTATACACCCCCATGAATGGTAAATTTTTTGGGGGGGAATGCGCCATAGCCTTTGGGGGGGATGGGCACCCCTGGATTAAAGTAACATAAATAAATAAATCTCATAAATAATGCTAAATTGACCATGTTGAGTTCATACTGGGCAGTTATAACTGATAAGTTATAGCTATTTTAACGAAATTAAAGCTTCAAGAATCAATTACATAAAGTTACATGAATAAATTACATAAAAATAAATTATCAATTACAATTCATCCATTACTATATTACAATTGAGTTAAAATGTATTATATGTACGAGCTAAATTTTTAAAATGCATGCTTTGAGAGTTCTAATATCATAATACATTTTGAGCCAACTTTTTTTGATGTGTGAAAACAAAAGTAAATAATATGAACACTGCTCTCACCTCAAATGTCTATAAAATCCCCAAAACTGTCCAGTGACAGTTGAGAAGACCAGGGGGAGATGAATGGCTTCGCTATTCCTCACAATCGACATACCTCAACAGGCGGAACTTCAAACGGCAACGGCAACGTAGTGGCTTAGATCGGCGCGCTATCTAGGTCAAGGTTGAGCTTCGCCTATCAGTAGGCTTATCGGTTCGCCAACAATGCAGACAGCAGTATTGTGACACTACTCTTACTCCCATCTCAATAAGTCTGACAACTTAGGCGCGCTCCAAAACTGATGAATATTAAAATGAGGTGACCAGTCTCATTTTCCGTGTAGTAAATAAAATGAGAGATTATAATGTCACATCGTGTGGATAGACAAAATTATATTTTCTCAACCTCACTAGTCATAGGCTTCGCTATCGCTCAGCCAATGATGGACTTTTGAGTGTCGATTGCCAAGCTCTTTAACTTTTTGCTGTTTGTGAATGCTGTAAACCATTAGAGTTTAAAATCTGAGGAAGAGGGGATAACTTATTCTCATTACAACTTTGATTAAATAGGGAGTTCAAGAATGTGACCTGTTTAACTTTTATGAAATTAATTTTCATAATAAAGCTTTAAAGACTTAATGTGACTCTATATTGAATCTTTTATATAGTGCATCTACAAAGGCACTATACATTTATTTGTTTTAATGTCTCTGAACAGTACAGTACAATCAAACATTCGATTGAACAAAGGAATATTTTATAAAGGATTTCATTACTACAAAGGGCTAATTTAGCGTCAATAGGTAATAGTCAATGTAATTAGGCCATTCAATTAAATTAAAGTCAGAGAAGCCACAATGTAACAATTTTCATTGCAATTTATTGAACTTAGCTTTTAACACGTATAACGTTTTAGTATGAAATACTGTAATATATGTGAATTTTTGGTCAATATCTTTGTTTAAAATGCGTTACTGACGATACCTAACACAGACGTCACAGATATTTGCCATTATTTGTTGTAACAAAAATAATATAACAAAATTATATAACATTCTTTTGAATTCGCAAAGGAGTTTATTATATGAATTGTAAAACAAAAATTAATGTTCACCAAATTTATAAGTTGTTGATAGTTGAACAGTGATAATTTTGAAATTCTACTGTGGTCATAAACTTTCCCATACAGCTTGGCTCGTCTGCCTGGTTTGAAACAAACGTCCCATTTCAAATAAACGATGAAATATTCTTGTCATTTACACTCGTGACAGCCTTTTCCTGTGTGTTTAAATCAAACCTCAACTTTGCAAAACATTTTTTGAAACAGTCGTATTTTTTGAATAGTTTACAACTTATCATTAATAATAGAGTTATTATTTCTACATATATGTACAGCAATTTTTAGATCTTAATCTCTGACAATTGTAATTTGTCACATAGTTTTAACCACAGTTACAAACTTGCAGCTATAGTCTTACTAATTACTGGTGAACTTAGTACATTACAGGCGGACCGCGTTAATCCGAACCCTCAGTAATCTGGAAGCTGCGGTATTTCCGTAACGCTTTCAGCCGCAATCTATTGGTATTTTTTAATTTTCATGTCACAACCTAAAAGATCGCGTGAGTCACTGGACACTGAGGGTTCTGATGTGTTAGTTTCTCCTCGGGAAATCCAAAGCATCTTAACAATCAGAACGTCTCGAGCAAACACATATTCGGATTAATATGACCCTCCTGTATTACCTTCCTGGCCCATTGATATTAATAGGCCTTTCGCAGCAGTCTGGTATTAGTAACTTAACGTATGTGGCCTAAACCATCAAATTAGACTGAGGAGAGTGTTATAGTGGCGCAATTATTAAACTTGTAAGATCTAAATGTATGATAATGGTTTATTTCTGATAGTCCATCAATAAATACATTTGTTTACAGTTATAAAAGGTTTCGTTTTATATACATAGATAGAAATGCTTCACAATGTTCTATTCACTGATTAGACCAATAATTAACTTATAAAAGTTAAAACCTATGATGAAAAACTGTATTGGTCAGTATTAACCTAAAACTATGATACGTTAGTTAATTAATTATTCATGATTTATCAATATGCGGTGCAGAAAATTAAATAAAACCCCAATTAAAGTAAACTAAACTTTCTTATATATTTACGGCCAACAAATGTTTATATTAATCCCTGAAAGTTTATTTATATATGTGGTTAGTGATCCAAAAAGAGGAAGAATGCGAGAGCGATCGGAATAGTCAGGCTAAAGTGATGTAATGACTACCACGATGTACTAGTTAAAGGGAATATCAGGACGAAATTACATCTGACGGATATTGGGAGTGTCAGCTGAGGCGAGGAATTTCATTTCCGGTCACACAGCTCAGCTGATTGAGTCCAACGACTCTGAGTGTGACTTAACAGCTGTTACAATTTATAATGAAGTAAACTAATACTATTACAAGATGTGTTTGCATTATGAAAAGTTGTAATTTATCAAATGTAAGGTTAACGTTATATTACAGGAGCTAATTTACATTTTTTAAACACACAACCTGGTTTGTGTTGGAATCAATATAAGTTTAATAAAAAAAAGAAAAAAATCGTCAGCCAAGGTAGGTTTTTTGAGTCAAAATAGGATGGGGGTCTTTTCTAGTATGTCCCCGCATTCTCTATTTTAATTTCTATAAGTTAGATTACGTTACTAGAGCTACAAATGTAATTTCTAAAGGTAATTGAAGTTTGATTAAGCTAGGTTTTTGACAATAATTTGAAAAAAACAATTGAAAAACGAGTTTATTAATTTGTACGAAAAAACACAAATTAGTAATGAAAGATGTTTAAAATAATATACTATTCTGGTGGGCAGAACGCTTTAATGTCCTCCAGGATTTGTTCGAACAAATCTGTGTTTTGGTGGCGATGTTTCCACAGAAACTTACACAAGTATGAGTCTAGCAAGTTGCGACTTGTACCGCATTCGTTCCTATTACGCCGTTTTGCTGAAGCCCAGAGCGATTCGATTCTCTGTGTGTGTGCTCCTGTTGTAGGATCAACAAAATTTTCAGAATAGGTTAGATCACGCGATGCTTGCCCGCTGCGCAGCGCTTCGCGCTGCTTGCTCTTTATAAAACAAAAAATTAACTCGAGCTTGCAAAGTCCAAGCCCAGATCAAACGGCGCGCGTTTATCACTGATAAGATAAGACGAGTTTATACTAGACGTAGTACCTGGACTACTGCC
Organism: Homalodisca vitripennis; assembly: GCF_021130785.1. NCBI lineage: Eukaryota > Metazoa > Arthropoda > Insecta > Hemiptera > Cicadellidae > Homalodisca > Homalodisca vitripennis. The sequence continues at coordinate 109,004 of NW_025776229.1, read as the reverse complement.
CTACGAACAAAAAAAAAAAAAAAAAAAAAAAAAAAAAAAAAAATAAAAAAAAAACTATTGAATGCACTACCCCAAATTTCTTTCAAACACAATGATCGATTTCCTATTTATCCTTAAAATAATACCGCATCCCCGTAAAAAATAAAGCACTTTATTTTTTCTTCAAGTTTCATTTATGTATTTTTCTCGCCAATTTCCCGATAAATCCTATCGCTTCTGTATTCCGATTGGTCCATCTGTAGAAATTTCTTCTTTGCGCATGTGCGTGGAGATAGTATATATTGAGCTGAGTGGAAAACGCACCTTATATAGGTAGGAGGTGGCCAAACTCGTGATTCGTCGGTTAAAAGTGACCAACCAGAGTTTCAGGATTTCCCGCTTTTCAATTGACAATGAATTAACCGCTTTAATTACGATCTTTGTGAATGCGGGGACATATTAGAAAAGACCCTAGAATGGTACCAAAACGGTTAGAAATATGAAATTATATATTTTTTCTCAGATCGTATTTCTCTTACTTTAATAAAATTAAAACCATCTGTCAGACACGTTCATATGTTACATTAGTATCAGCTAACCAGAGAGGCCCTTAAAAGTGGCGATTTTCAGTTTCTGTATTACTTGTCTGACAGCAATACAACCATTATTTATATATCAGACAATCGATATTAACTGTATCAAGCCAGGAAAAACAAAATCTGAGATACAATATCGTTTAACTCTTTTGATACCCTCTCATTTCAGCCTCTACCAAAACTAGCGTACCAAAACAGTCGATTTGTTTCTTAAGAAAAATTTCTCTATGGATTGAAGACAAATCAGGTCGTTTGCTTATACATTAAAAATTCGCATTACTGGACTATTACAATTAGGTGGTTAATTAAACCTTATACGTAACTCGAACATTTAATGGGTAACAGAAATATCGGTAATTTTTAAATAATGCACAAACCACAAGAAATTAAATCACAAGACTTGCAATTTTATAAAGGCCAGATTTATTTGTGAACATAATATTATCGAGAAGATGTCCAGAAATCCACAATGATTACAACAGTTTTACAAATTGAAATTTACCAAGACGTAATCATTAAAATGGCCCCATTTCTTACTAAAAGAACAAATAGACAGCAAGGTTTTACAGCACGTAGCAGAGCATTGTATTCATTGGACGCAAAGTATGTGAACCTTCTCTTGGTCCTTTCGAAGTGAACCTTTGACAGTTGCAGCATGACGTCTGTCCTGTCGAGTGTGACAACCACTAACATCCGACCCTTTTACAAGCTCTCTTTAGAAATAAATAATTTATGAACTAGTGCAACTGTGTGATTCTAGCGTTTAATATGTGTGAAACCTTTACCTCATGAAGAATGGTAATCTTGTCTTCTAGTTTAAGAACGCTGTAGATAAACCTTAATGCCATATTAGGGATCTTCTACAAAAGAGTGATCACATCTGGTTTAAACTACAGCTAAATGCTTATGAGGAATGTATACAATTAAATATTTAACAAACTATAGATGTATCTGTACACATCTGTATTATGTTTTGTTGAAACACTGCTCGCCTATAAGTCAGATAAGAAAGCCTAGCAAAACTGACATTTGAAGCTACCTCATTTCAAAATGTTTAATTGCACCACAGTTTAACGAGACAGAACTGCTCAACGAGTGAAATGAATAGCTAAACAGGTCTCAAGATTAGTCAAAAACCTTACAGCACCGTTTATTGCCTGAGCTGATATAAGGCTTTCTTTAGATTCAAAGGATGGTATGGCATCAGACGTATCCAATGGTCACCATGAGAAAACCTTAGATTCACTATCAGAGTAAAGGGTTCTTTGCACTGTACTGTGTTTTTTTCTAAAACAGAAAACAAGGTATTTTGTCACTATTACTAATCATTACGTTTTGCAAAAATCCTTTCAAATGCATGTTCTTTGTGGCAGAACATACTATGAGAAAGTGTAATGTAAATATAATACTAATAGTATAGGTAATTGCGAATAAATTTATCAAGCATTGATCTACAATTTCTTTATTCCTGATTTGCGAATGAATTAACATCTTTCATTCCAGAAATGTTTATATAAGACAATAAAGGTTACAAAAATGGTTTAATGTAATATAGTACTGCTTATGAAGTGCGCTATAAAAATACAATGTACGTACAAAGAGGTTGTCGGCTGAGGATTTAAAGCATAAAAACTTGTACATATACTAAGTAAAAAAGTTTCTAAGCTAATCCCAGAAAGAAAGGCTTTTTTTCAGTGCCGGCTCGTTTGATATTAACAAAGTTTGCTACATACCTCCTGCCCTCAATACACAGTTCTCAGCAATACATCTCACGTCACCTACTGTGTATTGAAGCTCATGATTATGTTTCAAAGTGCAATGTAATAGGAGGTTGAGAAAATCTTGTAGATATTGCTAAGTAAAATAGTCCTAAAATGTAAGGATTTTTTCAGTGCCCACTCGGCATAATTGTTTCCGACTGGAGGTTTCCTTTACCTTCTAATAGTGATTGATTTTTAGATCTAATAATGTGGAAATTTTCCTGTGTAAATCATCATTGATAGCTTCCCAATTGGACAATCCCTATACTTAAACCATACTCCTTTCACTTGACTTTGACCTGAGTTACTAAAACAAATCTATTAGGCTACTTTCTTGATTTGAAAAGGGCTTAAAACCATCGCAATAGGAAACATAATACATTCCACATTCGTAATGCATCCTTGATTTAATTGTGGCAAACATGTATAATCTGTTGTGCCTTATTTAAATTATTCATATTTTTATTATATCATGCATAACTTAAGAGAATAAGGGGGTTATTTTAAAAGAACATGATAATGCTGTGTCTGATTCCGAATAAATGTTTGCAGTCAGTACGTTTAGAAGTAAGTCAGATAAAAAACCTCTAGAGTTTTCTTCATGTACTTATTAGATATTCAAGTTCATAAAATCGTGGTTTCAACTCTTGCTTTCTTCAAACTTTAACAACGTTAACACGCACGATGAAAATTTTACGATTTAATATTACTTGCATAAGGCAGTTCAATACTTCAAATTAAGTTGAATATTAGGGTGTAAATTGACCCATTCACACACTGAATTAAAGTTGAATAAGACCTATAAGGAAATAAAAAAAATTAAGACTTAATTCTACAAAAACTTTTATTCTAACTAAATATGTTCATATTTAGGGACAATTTATTTACAAAACAAATGATGCAGATCAGAATTAAAATAATTATTTAGAATTTAGCATAGATGTTTAGAACAGTTGTGAAGAATTTAGCTATGCCTTTTCCAGTATCTCTATTTCTTTAATTTCAAAAGACTCCGCAAGTAAAGTTTGAACGTTGTATTCAGTTCGTTAGAACTTAACAATACCACTGGGGAATGGCGTACTGTATAGTTTTCGGTGTCAAAAGCTAATGAATCAAAGCTGGATACAATGGATAAAGAACAAGAAATTCACCGCTTCAGACGGTGAATTATGATTTATATTTATTAAGACGATGTTTCTACAGTAAGTATAGTTTTTCAGAGTACAAGAAATACGCGAGTTACTGTATAGTGTCAATGGATGATTATGAGATATCTCGCTATAATACTACTTACAGGAGTTCCTGTGTGAGTTCAGGCTAAGTATGATGGATTGGCTTGGCTTAACTTGTCATTGATGTACCATTTGCGGAGTCGGAGATCCACCTTTCACCCTCAGTTCCGGCATTCAGCTCAAACACTTGGCGTGTCATTCCAACAGGATTTAACCAGATCTCTCTATCTGCTTGAGTAAACTTGTAAGTCTGAATGGAAATTAAGATCTGCTTACAGAATACGAAGCGAGTGGTTGAATAGGTTGTGTTCATGTATTTACTTGGCTGAGCTTTAGCGAAGCCTGTCACTCAGGCTTCATTTCTATATCAGAAACACTGAGTTAGATGATGGTCCATGTCATCCTATGGGATTTGTCTGAGCGTTAACGAATATTTTTATATTGGTCTTATGGGTAACCATGATGGCAAAGAGAAAATAGCAGAACAAATTTTGCGAACAAACTCAATACACCCATGAGAGATTCAAACATGTGACATACTATGGCCACAGACGAAGAGACGTAGACGATATTTTCGTCGAGAGGGAATCTTACCTTTGACCTCTATTTTTGTAAAATCTATTCCAATTTTGGTTTTCAATAATAAAAGCCTATTTCCTAAATATTCCCACCAGTATAAACAAGAAACAAAACAGTTATGCAACAGTTTAGTAATCATGTGATTACTAAACTCTTCGATAAATCATTACTATATTTGGAACCCAAAACATTAAATTCGTTAACTGTCAACATAAAGAATTGTCCTGACAATCTTCTTTTTAAACCCATGCTTGGATCATTTCTTGCAAATAGAGAAATGTATATCGGAACTTTTAACCGTTGCTCAGAGTTTCACAATTTTGTGTATGTTAATAGTACAATACCTGAAGACTATGTTTGAAACACTATATAATATATCAATGAGCAATAAATTTTTCTAATAATATTGAACATTTCTTACTAAACCAGCTATAAAACTATTAGCCAAATAATCACCACAATACAAATACGACACTCTTCTGCATTTTGAAGTGATTACAGGGTGCAAAGTCTTACGAGAACATTACAGACAAATTCTGGAATATTTGCAAGCGAGCTCAGCCAAAATATACTGGGGTCCCATAAGTTCCACCCCCCCCCCCTTCTAACTTTTGAATGGAATTAAACAAACCAATATCTTTTGGGAGGGTAGTTATATAATGACAAATGATGATTTTTGCGCTAGATGAGAACTTAGCCCCTCCACCCAAAATGGGGGGTTGGGGGGTCAAGTCAAAATTTTTAAATGCAAACCCACATGAAATGACACTTCAAGTGAGAATTGTTTCAAGTGATTTGAATTATTTTTTGTATTAATTTTGACAAGTTGTTGTTTTGTATTTGAATTAAAACTTTATTTTTGCCAAGAAGTAAATGGGGGCCATTTTGAGCATTCACTTTGAGCTTAAAAAAGGTTGAAGTAAGATTTAAAAACATTAAGTTTAATTATTTTAAGTTTAATTTAGCACTAATTAGTATTAAGAATAAGTCTGAACAGATGAGTTAAGAAAAATAGTGTTTTTTAGCGTAACTTTTCAATAAAACTTTGAGGGGGTTTGCATTTAAAAATTTTGACTTTACCCCCCCAACACCCCATTTTGGGTTGAGGGTCTAAGTTCTCATGTAGCGCAAAAATCATCATTTGTCATTATATAACCATCCCCCAAAATATATTGGTTTGTTTAATTCCGTTCAAAAGCTAGAAGGGGGTGTGGGACTTTTGGGACACCCGGTAGTTAAACTGAAATAGGAATGTATATGTTAACATTGAAAATGAAATTCAAAGTCCTAATATAACAGGTTCATCTAAGGATAGGCTTCGGTAGGATCTACGAGTGTAAGAAGTCTCGGGCAGGAGTTACATACCTGTCACTTGTTATCTATTACCTCATCCTCTGTCTGCCTTTTACAGTGTGGCAGAAAAATTGCTTTTCATTTGAGATTTATTTCGCTCATGACTCAGTTTTTGTTGGATTTTGTGGATCATCCTTTATCAAAACTGTGCCATACACGTTACATATCTGCTTCGCTTATGACAGAAACAAACACCGTTTCAAGTGAATAGACACGGTTCTAATTTATGACGGCATGATTTAGTTAAAAAGTGAATACTTATAATTCTGTATAAAATACGAGTATTTGGATCCCTAACTTGTATAAAAAATTAAATACGCGTTATAAAAAATACTGGTAGCAATTTCATAATTATTATTGATTGACGTCAAAAGACTGTAGGAGGAGGGCATACACATTTGTAATGTTTATCTTTAACGTTGTAAACAATTGCTAAAACAAATATTCTAGTAAGTTCCTGATGGTACAATAACCCTTTCAGACCCAGTGTTTTTCATGTATTAGACCTTCTAGAGTCCTGACACATAAAAAATCGCAAAAACACAAAAATATATTAATTATCAGTAGTTGTAGTTCTAAAATGACAAAATAAGTGGTTTTTAGATTTTTTGAAAATTTTGTTAACCAAAAAAAATGTACCCTCACGATTGTGAGGGTTAGGCTCTACCTAAAGTTTAGGTTATTTTAATTAACCCTCACAATTATGTTGATTAGGTATTTTGTAGAAAGCATTCTTAAAAGCAAAGTTATAAAAATTAACACTTACATGATATGAATAACTAAATCACACTTTTTACAACTTCTTATAACGCATATTAAGGAATTATAAACCTTTTAAAGGAAGAGTGTAAATTAGTGTAGGCAAGTAAATAGCGTAGCTTATCACTGTATTTCTTGAAAACAAAATAAAAATTTCCTATGATTATGAAATTATATTAGTAACGTGATATAATGTGTACACATATAAACTTATAGAAAAATATATATGATAATAAGGCTGGAGAGTATTATAGAACTGGAGGCTTATTTTTTCTGGTGAAATTGTTTAAAACAGTTTTTATCTTTGCTTAGACAAAGATACACATCGCACTTCTCACACTTGATTCTACTTCTGGATAGTTGTGAAATATCTATCAAAGTACAATACACTTAATGGAGGAATACTCTCTTTCAGTCTTACAACAACTGCTGGCCCTAACCCCATCTCTTTAGCCATTGGAAGATTGGTACCTTTACCCTGATACAGTTCAAAATCGAGCATTATTCCATCAGATGCTGTAACAACAAAATTTTTAAGTCCAACAGGTCCGGGTTTATTAGGCACATATTATTTTAACGTTGTCTTCCCTACAAAAGGGACCATTTGCTCATCGATTTAATAATTGCTAGGTTGACGCAAAATCTTATCACAACCCCTTTTGACTGTTTCCAATACTGGTTGCACTTTCCACAGTCTATCTCTATTATTTTTGTGGAGGGTTATTTACATCAACCACGTGAAGCGAATTCCTTATCAGAAACCGATAACAGGGTTTGTTATCAGGTACCGATAACAAACCCAAATACTAGGTCAGTCCGGACCCTCACAATCGTGAGGGTACCGATAACAAACCTGAGTACTAGTTCAGTCCTAACCCTTACAATTGTGCTGGTTAGATTTTACAACCTAAAAAATTTTTATAATTTTTAAACTTTCGGGAAAAGAAAGGTATATGTAATAGAAATGTACCATTTAACTTACTTTATGCACGTCTTAAAATATTAACTAAACATAAATAATATATAAAAAATTAAAACTTACTTGGTTTGATCCTGCCTATTCCCTCCATGTCTGCTCTTGAACAACTAGAAACACTATTGCTCCTACAAACTATAACTTGCAGCAACAAAAAAAACCTGCTTTTCCCAACATTTCATAGACACCCCTGATAACAGTTACTGTTCTAAATATCATGGAGGTTTTTGTACAGAAAATAAGAAAAAAACCCTCACAATTTTGAGGGTTAGGATTTTCTAGGTGTAAAATTCACCCTCACAATTGTGAGGGCAGGGATCGAAAGGGATAATAGTGAAGTGAACTGCTGACGATGACTCCCTAAAAGCCCACACCACATATAATAATTATACGTCCCTGTAACACTGATTTTAAAGATGCTCAGAAATATAAATATTGAAGGTTATAACGCAGATCTGCACTTAATTCATGAAAAATAACAAAGTAGACCACTGCAAATCACTATGACAACAAACCAGTTTATAAAAGATTTGCTGCGATATACACCTTGTTTGCTTAGTTAATTCCTTTCACATTGGCTGTTCCACTGTACCAAATAAATGTATCAGGTTAATGTTACTAAAGAACGACAGAAATACATTTATGTACTCATATTTTTAAATAATTTATTTCATAAAAGTAAAAAGAAAAAACAAAATTATACGGGTACACATACATAACTTAAAAAAAATATCATAGTGGTTAGAGAGCAGTTTCTTACAATGCCATTATTGTAGTACTTAAAAATAATAAATTCTTAATACACTCAACCTAGGTAATATTAACTAGTAGAAATACTCGTCGAATAATAATACAGTGGCCTAAGAAACATGTTATTACAAGATTATCTCACATGTTGAATAAAATGGTACTAAAATGTAATATGGTTGACATTAGGTATTTAAAAATCACTAAAAACTATAGCTCAATAATGGTACGGATAAACATTTTAAATGTACTGTTTAATGGGGTGTGTTATGTTTTGCTTTTTGTTATTTTAACATTAAATTGTACCTTAGGAATAAAGTTTCTACGGACCAAACACGCTTCTGTTACATTGTTTTTACATAAAACGATCTATAGGGGCGCTTAAGTCACGCGGCATGGATATTATAAATATAAAAAGCATGGGAATACCGTACAAGAAAATGTGAAACAGTATCTGAACATTAAAAAATAGCAGAAGAAATGGGGAAAGGTCCGGAGTGACTGCCGCGACCCGAGCAATAAACTACGGCAATGTATCGTGACTGGCCTACATCGTAACTCAACACTCGAGATGTCTGTTCGTACATATCTCTTGTTTTAGGCGAACTGAGATTTTGTGTATGCCACAATGCGCTTGTTAAATATCTGACAGTGTTGTTCCTAAGAGGTTTTAGAACAATCTGTTTATAATAATTATATTAATTATTAATATTATTATTAATACATAACTTCTTGAACACTTTAAAACACTTCCAATAAGATACGGTATATTTAGGCAATAAATTATAGTGAATAATACGTTTATAAGAAATAAATATGGTTTAAAAGTAGTTTATAGGTTCTTGAAGTGCATATTTGTTGACTTTACGGACACTTTCACGAAGCCATTCCATTTTACCATCCAGAAACGGAGATGAGTGCGTTTACATCTAGTGTGCGCGTTCACCACGAGCGTCTATGTATATACTCTATACGCTACTCTATGCGCAGACATCTGTAGCTAGTTTTAAATTGTCGGTGTTATATAGTTTATACTAAATATTTACGTGTAAAAACTTATTTTCATAAGGGAATTGTTTAAATTAACATAAAAGTCAATCTCTATTCAACCCATATACTTCTCCTTTACCCCAAAATAAAAAAAATCAACTATCTAAGTACCCTATGAACATATTTAATTAAAGGGGGTTAAAAGAGAAAATATGGTGCAACGGGATGTATATTAATTTTTAAATTATAAAAATAAAATAAACATATTACATTAAAATGCATAATTATTAAGACATAAATAACTGAATATACATTTTGGAAGCAGTTATTATAGAAAAATAACAATTTCTTACAATGATTTGTATATTCATACGATATAAATTTGAAATATTGCAGTTTTAAAATTAACAATTGCATAATAAGGATCCGCCAACAATAAATCTATATATATAGACTTGATCTATTTATTTTCCACTACTTAAGATAAGTGTGAAAAACGTGTTAAAAATTAAGTAGTTTTAAAACATTTTGGTGTCTGGGAAAGTTTCAAATTAGAAATTAACTATAGAAATGTATATTTGATATTTTTAAATTGTTGTAGGAATACTTGTGTCGTGAATAGACAGTCTATACTATTGGAAAATTGCGGGAGAAAGAGGATGGAATTACATAATTCCTTATTTACTAAGTTTTTGTATAATCAAATTACCTTGATCGCATCAAATTCGGTTGATAAAAACTCTAATTTACTTTTTAAATTGAAAATGTTCATTCACTCATTACGAGAAGAATTAGCGTTTAACTAGTGTACAGTATAGAGAAATTGAAAAAATAATAACCAATTTAAAATAACCTTGTTAATTTAACTATTCCTCTTTACGATTTTAAGATACAGGTCGTTCAAACTCCTAAAGAGAGAATCACTTTCTGCTATTGATCTATTAACATCCGTTGTGTTCTAAGGTCTATTGCCTGACTTATAGCAATACGAGTTATTGAGTTCTCGTAATTAATTGTAATTGGTTTTTGACGTTTTATCTCGGATGTTAAAATATTTGATTATTTTCTTCGTAATGTATAATGTAATTACTTATCTCGGCTTCATTATTTCGTTTCTTTAATTATTTCTGGAGTTTTTGTGTAAGAAAGGGCTTTATGTGTCTAGTTTTGTCCGTGCAAATTAAGAATGTCATATTTGGTTTCCATTTCAATTCCTTAAGCATCGTAGAGGAAACTGGAAAGGGTTCTAGAATTCTCAGGTTACACAAAGCTTTGATAAGTAATAACACAGTAATATAGGAGCAATATAAACTCATTCCATCGCTTAAACAAGTTTTAACTTTCAACCAAACCTAACACGCTTATATTCGATATGCTCTGGACGAGAAGTTTGTATCCAGTTATAAGTTTCTGTACGGCGATCGCTTATAATACCTTTATTTTATTAATACAGAGTAATATTTAGACTGTTGTAAATGATTTTCAATTTTTGAAACATGTTTGTTTACGTCATGAAGCAACGTCAAACTAAAATATACATTATAGATATTCGAATAGCTTGATGTTGTTAAATAGCTTCTGAAATGTTGAAAATCTTTGATATTTTTAATGATAATTTGGAAAATATTTTAAAGATATGCAGCAACCTTTTATTTTGATTTAATTCATTGTTCATTGTAGAAGTGTATGTGTACAATGTTGTTATTTTTTTAAATTGTATAGAGTTCATTTATTTATGTTGTGTAAAGAAATTTAAATATTAATTTGTGCAACTGCCAGCAGTTTAGTTTAGTTTATTTTGTTATGTAAAGTTCATATTAAGAGTACATTGATTTTGGTTAGGATGGCTGTTTTGGGAATAATTGAAGGTTTTGTACTTTGTTTGTGCTATATCATGTCCTGTAGCTGTCATGTAAAATTGAAAAATAAATAAATATTTTAATAAAACAGTAACAAAAAAAAGGATTCATTCATTAACCTTAAACTGTTAATGCATTTTTAATGTGATAGATCAAGGTAACAGCCAGACGTCCATTTACGTTTTTGCCGACTGTCCCAGAACTCGCATACAATTACGATTTACTGAATACTGAAATACAATACCACCTTAAATAGTGCTATAGTGTCATAGCGGCCGAAACCCTATTACCATAGCATTTTTCTATTTGTATACAAATATCTGAATGATTGCCAGTCACATGTGTACACATGAACAAGATAGAAGTACGAAGATTCCTGAAGCAATTATAAAGGTTTTTATACAACTACTACATATCTAAATTAATATAGGAACAATGTGTGATTATTATTAGTTGTATAAAGAAGATAGAATTAATCCACACCAAGAGTCGGAAACAAGTTTCGCGGAGGTTTTATGCACCATTTTACGACTGTAGCTCATTTTACTAGGTTACATGTGTTACTGAGCCACATGTTACAATATCGTATGGTTGTACTCAATTCGTTTACAATTTATTTACTCTGCGATTTTCTCATGGTTACCCATCGTAATCCTAATAATATTATTAATGCGAAATTGCCATTGTTTGTTTGTTTTGTTTTCATGTATAAACTATCAAACCGATTCTACTGAAATTTATATGGAGATGCTTACTTGCTTGGTACGAATATTTTTATTTTGAAAATCCCTTCAGGTTACGCCCCACTGGTCTTTAAAGTAATGAAAAATCCCAGCTTGGTCTCTAAAGTTGTGAAATAGTAATTGTAATAGCCTGTAAACCTTCTTCTTAGTGAACTTTTTTATGAATTCAGACAAACATGAACTGGAGCTAAACTCGACATTTACATACCATATTATTGAAATATATAATAAATAATTTCAATTTGAGTTTTCTAGATATCAGCCACAAACTATATCTTTACCTTTATTTCGACTGAGCTCAAAGAAATATCTTAAATATTTTAATATGGATTGTAAAGCTCTTATAAAATATACTATAAACATTTCAATTACATATTAATTTGTGGGTATCCGTCCAAGGTTTAATCGAAGTAATTGAAATAGTTTTAAATTAGCTACATAAAGTTTTTAAATAGGTTCATCGGTATCTATAAAAAATAATTAAAGCTCGGTAAAATAATTTCTAGAAAGATGTTGGAAGTACTTAAAAATACAAATGTGTGAAAATAAAATTAATAATTATTGTGATTCAAACGAGAAGGATACGAGAAATGTAAGAGTGTATTGTAACACAAGATGGTAATGTGATGATGGTTTACGCAAGCTGATATCCTTGATAACAATCTTAGGAATTCACCTGAAATTCTCTTAAACCTATTTTGTGCTTAGATAATCCACATTATACGTTTAAGAATCAGGACTACCAACATGCCTGTAATAAAAAGTCCCAGAATACTATTTACATGTTTTATTTACAAATTTGTACAGTTTGAAAGAAGGTGTACTAAAAAAATTTGCAAATGAAGATAAGAAAAACCTTTGTTTGTACATAGTAAAATTGGTTGTATTAAATTATTTTTTCTACATTCTGCTATTTATATATGTAATAATAAGGCCGTGATCAATAATAACAAACTGAAATGTATACATTATGATATATTTTTTATACATAATAACTTATTGGCACTCTAACTTAACCAACTTTGCATATGACACATTATTCGATAAAACAAATATTGTAAGAGTACTACTTTATAAAAATTACATTATAAACTTTCTTGATCTTGGGATGAGTTCAAATTAAAGATCACCTTAGAACTATTGGTGGTTAAAATTTAATAGTTACAATGTCCATGCAGATTTGGATTTACGACCAAGGGTCCAGAATTTTTGTGGATGTTAAGTACCTTCTGCTCAAAACGAGCTAACGAACTATCTTTGGTAATATTGGTAGCTAGGTAATTCATGTAGCTTTTGTAAAATCAAATTATTGCAGTCACAAAGCTTCTAGAGTGTGTATGCAGACAATTATATCAATCTAAAAGATCCGTATGGCCGAATCCTATGGATCGGTTAGCCTTAACAACGAGTAGAACTTGTAATATATTTTTATGATGCTAATATAGGCTTTCGAAATGTTCTGTACAACAGTAAATAAATGCTCATAATTGGTTTGTTTTAATTAAATAAACTAGAAAACCATCCAACATTTATTTAAAACGTACAAAAATACAGTAGCGTATGAAAATAAGGAAAAAAATCGAAGGATGATTTTGTAGAATGTAAAAATTGTGTGTGACAATCAATATTATTAAAATGAAAATGAAACGGAAAGATGCTGAATCAACAACCATATATTATGGTAATATACAATACTATAACAGTGTTCTAGTTTAAAATATTCAAAGAAAAGAATAAAATATCTGTGTTAAAATTATTATTAACATAAGTAGACTGATGGCAATTTGCTGACCAAATAAAGTACTTGCACAGGACACCCCTAATTGTTTCATTCGCTAATTAAATTTGGTAAACGTCCTCTGGGTTTGTTTTAGTTCATATATTTTTCAAAGAATCTAATGAAAACTAATGGCTTTGGTTGTATGTAACAGTGTTTTGCGTTAAAAATTCAGTAACTTTCTTTCCAAAATTGTAAAGACTCAATATACTAAAATATGTTGTTTTATCTTAAAAATGATTAGGCCTTATAAGAATTTATAATCTCTCATCCAAACAGGTTTCAAGTGGTGTGTAGTTAAAATATACATATATTTATCTGCCTTGTATTCTGTAGTGGTTATAACCTTAAAAATTTATTCATTAGACAAATACAGCACGTACAAAACTAAAACATTACTAAATAATTATAATATAGCATGAGACAAAACTTTTCCAGAGCATGAACGTCCAGTAAAGTCAATATGAATTCTCATCACACATTATACAATCTCTACTATAGCACCATATTTGAATATTCAAGATTGAATGATTTTTTGGTGAGAAACTTATTTTGTAAAATGTGAATGAATGAATGAGGACTGACATGTCTTTCAGCAAACAAATGCACCATAGACACAAAATATCACCCAGTCGCTTCATTCCCACAGGGTGTCATGTTTTCTCGCGATCGTTCTTTCACACGTGACTGACCTACATCCCATTTATGGAACAATGACAGTAGATATGGCGCAAAGTTTATATGTTGTGGCGGTATGCGGTATACTCGTACACTATTAGTCATCCTATTATTTGTGTGTGCTTGCGTCATGAGTAAAAGAATGCATGCATGTTATTGTTATCAGATTATGAGACAGGAGGGTATTGGAAACATCAGAGGTAGATAGGAATTTCATTTCCTACCTCTCGATGTAGAGCTGCAGTCGATACCTCCAACTGCGCCTTACTTGTGCTACTAGTCTGTCATTTTCCCCTCAGAGCATTATTAATATCAAAATATATTTTAGCCTTCCATAAGGACCTGGAGTTGATAATTCCCAGCACACTTCATCACAGTTTGTAATTTATTTCCCTAAGTATTGTAAGTATAAAAGTATTAGATGATAATCGTCGTATCTATTATCATATACTAGCTGTTTCCCGCGGCTTCGCACGCGTCTCTTAAGCTTTGCCCGTATATTTTTTGCCTTCAAATAGTGTTTGGCTATTTAATATACGTAACTGTGTCGTAATTGCAGTTTATAATGTGCAGGCAGTTTGATAACTTTTATATCTTGCAGTACAGCCTGGTGGTGAGTTACATCAATGGGAATTGCATATAAACCTTCTACATAGAAAAATACAAATAAATACAAATTTTCATAGTGATCGGTCCAATAGTTTCTGAGTCTATAAAGGACAAACACACAAACATTCATTTTGATATATTATTATTGATCACTAGCGGGCCCGGCGCGCTTTGCTGCGCATTTCAATAATTTTTTGCAAAAGTTGCCCGCGACTTCGCACGCAATTTCCCGTTGAAAACAGTACACTATATTCACTTATTCTTTTTCTATCACATTCTAAACATTGCTGAGATAATTGATAGTCGTTCCATCGTGAGCCTCTTGGGCGTATTATGAAGGTATGTACCATATTCCTGCCTCTATCTAGCTGTTACCCACGGCTTCGCACGCAAATCTTAAGAACCGAAGTCCTTATATTACTTAGTAAATTTTTTTTTTTACTATAATAAATTTTAGATTAAATTAGTTATATCTCCGATGCCAACGATTGAGCTTGCTTTGTTGTCTCGATCGAGAGAATATGTACACACGGAGTTTTGAGAACCATACTTCTGTCAAAAAAAACAACTAAGGTTGATTTTATAACATTCTTTATATTTGTAGCCAACGTAAGATAGTAATTATGATATCTGCATTACTCTTCTGATCAAGCATGAGCATGGTTTATATTAAATAAATATTGCAGTTAAAGGTGAATTTTTACGTCAAATTTGAATTGTATTATCTGGATAGTAAAGTCTATGTTTAACAGTGATTGCAAAAACAGTTTAAACAAAATTTGTCGTTTCTCTTAAGCTTACTCTATGCTTTAAAACTATAAGTGTAATATATGTTTACAAAGAACAGCTGATTAAAAATTTGAAAAGACGTTAACATATGTTTGCTGCAATGCATTTCTTATGGGTATTTCTGTAACCAGTGGGGCGGAATCCTGAATCGGGAAAGGGATGGGCATAGCTTATAAACCTTCTCCGTGGAAAAAATACATATACGTACAAATTTTCATCATGATCGGTCCAATAGTTCACGATTCCATAAAGGACAAACATACAAACATTCATTTTTATATATATAGATTGGTGCAATCTGAATTTAAAATTAGGCAATGACGTCTTCTATGCAACCAGCATTACACTACTGATCAAGCACTTTACAATAAAAATTTTCTAAATTTTAAATGTAAACAAATGTTTCTGCCTCTTTGATGAACTTCAGCTGAAAGTATTAAGAGTATCAGTTTGCTTTGTATTATGTGTCGTAGCGCAGTCTGTCGGATCCAATATAAAACACTCTAACATCAACAACGGTTTATAATTAAAAAATTAATTGAATAAACTATTTAAATTGGACCAAATTTACTCTAGTATGTATGCCTATGTTACTTCCAGGAACGTGTAGAATCACTGTAACAAAATTTCACGATGTTTCGTGCATTGGTTCCAGAGTTATAACGGAACATACAAACAAACATTCGCATTTATATATATAGATTTTGTTGGTTAAGCACGTAACAATCCGAACGTATCGACAAGGTACGCCACACCACGTGTCACATGAGAGGATTCGCTGAGGTTACATAACATTTCAAGTTTATACCTAATCTTATTCTTGAGAAGCCCTGCGAACAGACAGATAGACAATAATATAGAAAAGATATTGTTACATTCCCCAGCAGACAAAAAGAAACTGTGCTACCACACTTTGTGATAGGCTTCAATGACGGTAGCAAAATCTCATCAATGGACATCAAAACTCGTTGTTTTGTACATAGAAAAGCAGCTTCATACACCATTTTCAAGTCTATATGTCAGTTTGTTATCGAAATATCGTACGGAGAGACAGACAGAAATCATTGTATATTTAGTGTCTTAAAACCATTTGTACACCTAATTGCCATAGCTTGTCACGAACTGAGTCATATGAATATTCTGTATTCCACGTTTCTGTTATGCTTAGTACTGACCCTCGCAGGTGAAAAAGTTCAGGTAGTCTATCGACATGTTGTCTCATGGTGTCATATTCCTTACCAGGCATCTACAGCGAAGGGGTAGGATGTAATCTACTTTCGCTCTTACATTTGCTTTAATTCAAAATTGAGCTAATCGATGTGAACAGCTTCCACTACCGTAATCATAGCATACTGAGATACAGACGGTGACCGCTTTATCTGGAAAATAGTATTTTTCCATCCAAATTAAAATTGTAAAAGGCCTAACAATATTCAAAAAAGGCAATCAGGGCAAAATGGACAGTTACCACCCCATTTCTATATCACCAGTCCCGAGTAAGATTGTTGTAAAAGATCATTTAGAAAAGTTTCAGCATTGCTTAAATAGATTTAATATTATGGGTCCGGAACAGTTTGAAATAAGAAAGGGTAAGTCTAGTATTAACGCTGTTACTACCTTTGTAGATAGATTGGAGAGCTGGAACGTGTACACAGCATATTGTTAGATCTCTATTAGAGAACTACCAACATCTCAAAATGTTTGCCTAAGTCCATTAAGTACTTGCTGCTGGTAGACCTTCTCTCCCGAAAAATAAGTTGGTAAGATAGTCAGACGCTATGAATTGTCGTACGACATACTCGGAAGCCATACTGCAACTACCAAAAGTTCTCTTGTAACCTAACCTAACCTAACCTAACCTAACCTAACTTAACCTAACCTAACCTAACCTAACCTAACCTAACCTATCCTAACCTAACCTAACCTGACTAAACCTAACCTAACCTAACCTATCCTAACCTAACCTAACCTAACCTAACTTAACCTAACCTAACCTAACCTAACCTAACTTAACCTAACCTAACTTAACCTAACCTAACTTAACCTAACCTAACTTAACCTAACCTAACCTATCCTAACCTAACCTAACCTAACTTAACCTAACCTAACCTAACCTAACCTAACTTAACCTAACCTAACCTAATCTAACCTAACCTAACCTAACCTAACCTAACCTAACCTAACCTAACCTAACCTAACTTAACCTAACCTAACCTAACCTAACCTAACCTAACCTAACCTAACCTAACTTAACCTAACCTAACCTATCCTAACTTAACCTAACCTAACCTAACCTAACCTATCCTAACCTAACCTATCCTAACCTAACCTAACTTAACCTAACCTAACTTAACCTAACCTAACTTAACATAACCTAACCTATCCTAACCTAACCTAACCTAACTTAACCTAACCTAACCTAACTTAACCTATCCTAACCTAACCTAACCTAACCTAACCTAACCTAACCTAACCTAACCTATCCTAACCTAACCTAACTTAACCTAACCTAACTTAACCTAACCTAAATTAACTTAACCTAACCTAACCTAACCTAACCTAACCTATCCTAACCTAACCTAACCTAACTTAAACGATCCTAACCTAACCTAACCTGACTAAACCTAACCTAACCTAACCTATCCTAACCTAACCTAACCTAACCTAACTTAACCTAACCTAACCTAACCTAACCTAACTTAACCTAACCTAACTTAACCTAACCTAACTTAACCTAACCTAACTTAACCTAACCTAACCTAACCTAACCTATCCTAACCTAACCTAACCTAACTTAACCTAACCTAACCTAACCTAACCTAACTTAACCTAACCTAACCTAATCTAACCTAACCTAACCTAACCTAACCTAACCTAACCTAACCTAACCTAACCTAACCTAACCTAACCTAACCTAACCTAACCTAACCTAACATAACTTAACCTAACCTAACCTATCCTAACTTAACCTAACCTAACCTAACCTAACCTAACCTAACCTAACCTAACCTAACCTAACCTATCCTAACCTAACTTAACCTAACCTAACCTAACTTAACCTATCCTAACCTAACCTAACTTAACCTAACCTAACCTAACCTAACCTATCCTAACCTAACCTAACTTAACCTAACCTAACTTAACCTAACCTAAATTAACTTAACCTAACCTAACCTAACCTATCCTAACCTAACCTAACCTAACTTAACCTAACCTAACCTAACCTAACCTATCCTAACCTAACCTAACCTAACTTAACCTAACCTAACCTAACCTAACCTAACTTAACCTAACCTAACCTAACCTAACCTATCCTAACCTAACATAACCTGACTTAACCTAACCTAACCTAACCTAACCTAACCTAACCTATCCTAACCTAACCTAACCTAACCTAACCTAACCTAACCTAACTTAACCTAACCTAACCTAAAAAATATTGAGAGTGTGAAGGGGTGGGGTCGGCCGAGTATGATGCAGCTGTGATTAAAAGTTTCCATTTTGAAAATGTTCAAAAATGAACTATCGAAGATGTAACTGTAGGCCATAAACTTGTAGAAAAAGCAGCAACTTTGGCGATGGAAATTAAAAACGTACAGAACGTGAGTGACAGGATCTCACCGTTGAATACCATCAGCGTTTCAAGATGCTAATAAAAAACCTGAGCGATACCACTCTACTCTGCTTTGTACTAATTGCTTATATACATTCCTAAGTCAGCAATCCTGCATTTCTTTGAGGAACTTGCCTTTGTATGTGATAACCCACGGGTAAAAAGTAATTAAACGTGTGGTTATTCTGCCATAAAACAATGTTTACACGGAAGATTTGATTACATTTAATAGGATTCTTCAACTAATAGCATTTGCTTGCTGCAATGTATTTCTTAGAGAAAGTGTTAGAGTCCAGTGAGAGTTTGAAATAGGAATAGGGCTATATAGGGAGTTCACAAACGGGTGTCAGATATTATTCAAAATTTCAAGCTAAAAGTATTCTATAAACATAGGTCGAGAAATGTGTCGTTTAGCCGCTAGCCGCTATTTTATGTTCTTTTATATAAATATTAAAACTATAGAACTATTGAAACTTAAGATACAAAAATTGGCGCATAAGTAGCAATAAGTAAAAGGATAATTAAACAAAAATAGAAGTTTAATTTGCTCTAATATTAACGAAATGGCGCCTGTTGAAAATTGTTAAAGTCAAATAAGAAAATACCATTACATTAATAAAAAAATTACAAGAAACCAACTATTTTGTATTGAAAAAATTTCAACGGTGCCCTACACAACGAAATCCGGTAGTGCATAAGCGAGCACGACCACTTTAAAGGTACGTTTGCACAAACAGGAGCAAGTAACATGTCACAGTTAGTCAGTTTTTTTTCATCTCGGCTTGTATATTCGAGATGATGCATATAATTATGTTTATTCGACAATGATATGAAACTGGGCCAGCCGATGGACGCATCATGTAAGGCGTCGCGGTTTGGATCTGAGTTACAGACAGCGCGGGTTCAAATCCTGCCTGTGATTATTGCACTTTTTATCAGTCCTGTTGAACTTCTACTGTACCGATTATTCCCCTTGTTCTGTTTTATCAAACCACCGCACAGGCCAGTGACCCACGGGGCGAGCTAAATAAGGCTAACAGAGAAACATGTTCTATAAAAAAATAAAACAGAATGTATAGGCGGAGGTAGGGCTGTTTTTAAACCCTCACATGCACTCAACCTCAGGATAATGTGTCACTGTTATTGCAACATCATTGTTATCGTTACTTGGGCAATATTGGTTGTTTGGATATTGCACCAGCTCGTACAGGTATGTTGGTTGTGTTGTTTTTAAGGCAGCTCTATCGTTGATAGTGTGTACACGATATTCGTACCAGAACATTGTTTGATTGCATTAAAGGGTATTCCATTAAAAAGTTAAGTCAATTTTGGCTTAGTTTGAAATGTGATAGAAATGTGCGCAATACGAATATAAACAATATCTATAGCGTATAGTCATTCTGTATTTAATATATTGCAAACCACACATATTTGTTTGATTTGTAAATAAAAGTAATAATTCAATTCAAATATATATTACAAAAATGAAACAATACGCACTACAGTCTTGTTGCTATCCCTATTGCTAGTGGATATTTGAGGTATTTCACTCAATCTATCAACTATTATTTATACGTTCCCTATTTTACTATACATACTAATATTTTTAATAATGAATAACAATATAAGTTTAGATACAAATCATAAACAAAATGTAAACTCCAAATACAATCAACACATGTATTACATAAAATAATAATTTTCATTGGAGTTACAGAAATAAACAATTAATTAAGCAATAAATAATATTTTATCACTAATAATAGATACACTAACGCTTTACCAAACTTAATACTAAATTCATAATAATTTTATTATAGATACAAATAAAAGGAATTCCTACGTGACGTCTAAACTATGAAATAAGAGAACAAAATTACAATAATTTTAAAAAAGCTACAATTTATTATCATTACAATATTAATAACAACTTCTTTATAACACAACAATATTTCTCCTAAGTACTAACTAAACCTTATATAACTTGTAATAACGATACGAATGCAGTACGTCTAAAAAAATAATACACAATAAAACTATAACACTCATAATTATTACAAATAATTTTGTTACATAAGTATAATGTAATGTCTACATAAGCCCCCAAGACGGTCGGAAGCAGAGTAATAATAATATAATTATTTAGTCGTAATAGGCTAAAAATACTCTTAAGTAAACCTTTTTTATTTTATAAAATGCAGTGGATGTGTGTTCATACTTATCAAAGGAATTTAAAACTATAGGGTGAGTATGTAAAATGAACTTTATAACTTTGAAAGCACTTTTGTACAGACATATTTATAAAACTTACGGATTGATTCGTCAATTTGTAGGAGCAAAACAATATTTTGATTCATCATGTTTTACAAATATTTCTATTGGAAATTAAGCCTCTCGCCATACTCGTTCGTAGTTGGTTTCGAGCATTCCTTATTATTTTTCAAATCAATAATAAAAGTAGATTAATACAAACTTTTAATATAACATTACAATTTGATATGTTTCCATGATAACCTAAAATAGACAAAAATAATACGCATTGACTATACAAGTTAAATAAACCCTAGTCAGCTGCTGAAGCTGTGATATTGTATATGAGACAAACTGTTTGAAAGCCAAGCTCCAGCATTTAGCCGATCTAGCCAGAAGAACTTTACCAAATTCACTTTATTCAATTTTATAACATTTAATTTTTCATGGTATGTTTCAACGAAGATAAATATTTGTATTATTACTTTAGACTGAATAATAAAACATTTTTCAAATTTAAAATTATGTTGTGGCCTATTAGAAGACGCAAAAAGTTCAGTTATCACAACCAAATACATTTTAAATGATATTTCAGAATTCTCAAATTTATATTTGTGACCTCTAGTTTCAATACACTGTTGATAAAATATGATGCAATTATTTTAAACCGATTCTCTATATGTGAGTAACAGTTGCTTCGTAAACAAATGTAAAAATACATTTCATACTTTAATTTATAATTTAATATAACCTCTGTAAAAATGAATATATAGAGACAGAAACAAAGACTAACCGTTATGTAACGCACAGGGGGACAACAGCCCGCAGCAGGGTTCAATTGACATGGTAATGCTGAGTAAATACCTCCCTTTGTTGTTACTGTCTACTTTGTTGTCATTTTGCCGTAGTAAAAAACTAGAATATTGTTAAAAATAAATATAGGCCTACATTGAATCACTGAAAGAATTGAATCCTTAAAGTTTTTTTTTTAATTAAGGACTCACGTTTCACAAAATAAAATGATTTACTTTCCATTTTTCGAAGTGATTTTAGTTAATATTTTGTAAAATTCGTACATAATGAGAAATAAAGTTTTGTCTGAGAAGAGTCTTTCAAACCTTTGAAGGTCTTTATGCTTATCCGATATAAAAATTCACGAACTCCTTTTCTGATAGTTAAAGGAAGGTGTAATACTGCTTGTCATTAGGTACTTGAAATAAAGACCATAAGCATACTGAGCTGACGTTATATATATATATATATATATATATATATATACACACCACATACACAGGGTGTAACAAAACTCTGTAAACATACTTTAAGGATATATTCCCATGGTCCAAGAGGGGTTAAATACTAAATGCAGCAAAAGATCTATCTCTTTTCGTTTACTGCCTGTCTTTTTTATTTAGTTTTTATTGTTATTTCTGATACAAATAGAGATATACAACTGAAATTTGGTACAATTATATTTGTTACAGCTACAAACCAAGAGAGAAATGAATATATAAAAATAATATAAGTATGGCGGACGGTTGAACTTTTAAAGCTTAATGCCGGAAAACATACAAGATTATGAAAACTGTTATAAAGTAATCATTTTGCAATATATAAGCATTAGTATTTAGACACCTATATAATAAAAATCGATCAGTAAATAATATAGTTATGAGCTTGTAATGGTTGTAATGCACGGTTCATTTTTCTGTAAACATATAAATAATGCAAATTATGCTTTTGGTCCATTTGAAAAATATTCTGAAGTTTGTGTAGAGAATTTTGTTATACCCTGTATATACATAATGCTAAGGAACATATAACATTTATTTTATTCACACGCACAAAAACACTACCTGTAACAGTTGAAACTCTAGGATCCATGGACTTCCATTCTTGATTTTTCACATTCGTCAATGCAAAAGTAGTAAAGGCAATAATTTGATATTCATTGGAAAATTCTTTTTTTGAATTTTAAATATGGATTATTAAGGATAATATATGTATTTTGTAAAATATCTATCTGCTAGGGCGTAATTGAGGAGTTTTCTTTTAATTTGAACAACTTGTGGTTTTACACAGACTACAGTCAAGGGAAAACCGGAAGAAAGGTTTCAAGGAGTTAAAATGAAGACGTTACCAGCATTTTCTATCGTGTTTTTCCGGTCTAATTACTAAGAAAATACATTAAGTGAATATATATTAGGTGACTTATATTAACAATATTCAACCTTGTTTCACCATCTAGAACAAGTATGATTCTGAAAATTTTAAAAGGCATCTTCAGGGATATTTCATCTGTTTGAAACGTTAAAATGCATCTTTCCTCACTTCATATTCCATATTTTCCCTACAAAACCGAGAAATAGAAACTTACCTCCTAGTTAAAACTGAACTTGAGTATTACATTGTTATAGAAGAATGTGGGGTGGCATCATGAGTGTTGTATTTCCGATATATGCTGACGGAAACAACCCGATGCAGAGTTGATGGAACGTCAAGGATATCAAGACTTCCTCACGGCCGACATTCTTGCTAACTTGGATTCTCGGGCGAAGAAGATCCGTAAAGATACATAAACAATTATCACATTTCTAAAAATTTAGGTTTGTGAAACAAATAACATTAAAAATTCAAATGGACTATATTTTTTCAAAATTTTAAATCCCATATCAGAAATAAATTCAAGTTTTTAACCTGGACAACTAAACTTATAAGATTGTCACAATCTAATTAATTAACATGGTATCAAACCCATCAGTCCGTCATGAGATTTATCGCGCAGTCCTGGTTAACCGTAGAAAGAGCGTCTTTAACTGAGGACAGTGCTGCACAACCCATAGCTATATATATAGTATATATATATAATATAAAGCTCTGTGGTGTAATGGTAGCACATTCACCCGGCAAGTGAGAGATCCGGGTTCGAGTCCCGGCGGAGCAAATACTTTTTGCGATCAATATTTATTGAAATTATATATATATATATATATATATATATATATATATATATATATATATATATATATATATATATATATATATATATATATATATATATATATAAGTAGATATGAATATGGCGGTTCTGGCGCACTTTTGGGACAGTCAGAAAATCAATGTAAAATACTGTTTAAAGGACAATAAACGAATCTGTAAAATCAAACAGTAAGGCGGTTCTAGCTCACTTTTGGGACAGACAGAAAATCAAGGGAAAATACTGTTTAAAGGACAATAAACGAATCTGTAAAATCAAACAGTAAGGCGGTTCTAGCTCACTTTTGGGACAGACAGAAATTCCATACAAAATACTGTTCAATACACCATAAATATGTAAAAACAATTCACAATACAATTTACTTAAATAAACTATGGTAAACTGTATTCAAGCAATTTTTCATGACAGTATGACAACATAAATTGTGGAATTTATAATACTCGAATGTTGAATTTAGAATATGTTGGCATTACCGTTGAGCGAGAAATGTTGGTAGCACTGCGCGGCACACAGGAGAACTTAGTTAAAAGAGTTTTCTATAATAAATAGAACAATCTGAAAACATTTGACCAGAAATTGTGCTGATTTGTGTCAAGTTGTCACAAAAATCACCACTTCTCAAAATTTTAGTTTACAAATTTTTGCTCTTTAAATATGGAGCGGAAAAAGATAGAGTGCCCATACTGCAAAAAAGACATTTTTGAACATCACTATACTCGTCATTACAATTCGAAAAATCATTTGAAGAACAAAGATATTTATGAAAAAGAACTAAATTATTTGAGGACTTGGCTAAAGAGAATCAAATTGCTGATCACGAAAACATGTTTAATATTGAGAAATTACGTGAATTAAAGAGAAATTTCAAAGTTGAAAAGAAAAATCTCGACCTATTTAATGATGAAAAACTTCATTCAATAGCTGAAAAGTTGGCTATCGGTACTAACGATAAAACCAAGTCTGAAATGATCGAAGAAATTGATAAAACTCTTAAAGTAAAATCCGAAAATATCATTGATGTAGAAGTTTTATCCTCAATACACGGTCTTTTCAAGCAATACATTTTAACAAACTTGAACGACAATTCCATGTCAATTTACAAATATCTTTCAATTATGCGGTCAGAAATTAAAAGTTTAATCGAGAAATTTCAAGAAAATGTTAAAAATATGAAGGGCTATCTCTCTTTGGAATGTGAATACGAACGAACTTTAGTGAATGGTGAACCGCAAACATGTCTAATGTATTTTACTATCAAAGCAGACGAAATCTTTGACGTAAACGACTTTATTACTAAGCAATTTAATAAATTAACACATCGAGAACAAACGAATAATCCAAATAAAGGTTCCGGATGGACATTTAAAAAGTTGTAAACAACTAGTTTTGAGCCTTAACAAACACGAAATGATGAATGCAGGATCATACATCGATTTACCAAAGAATATCAAAGATAAAAAAGCTTGTATAAATATAAAAAAATAGAGATGATTTTTGCTTTATTTACTCAATAAGATGTGCTATTGAAAAACCAGAAAGAGACTGTGAACGTGTAAAGCAATACGAAAAATTTGTGAATGACGAAATATTTTCAGGTTTTGAGTATCCAATGTCTCTGAAAGATATACAAATATTTGAAAAACGAAGCTACAATTCCAAGTATAAGTATCCAACAATGTCTATCAATGTCTACAGTTTTGATGAAAATATTAACATTGTTCCGTTACAAATTTCTGAAAAAATATGACGCTGAAACAAACATTGATTTATTGTATGTTAAACAAGATGATAAATCTCATTATGTTTTGATAACCGATTTAAATAAGCTTGTTTCTTCGCAGTTGTCTAAACATAAAGAAAGAAAAATTTTGTGTAGAAGATGTTTAAGCCATTTTTACAAATCTGGAGATTTAACAGATCACTTAGAAATTTGTAAAAATCATGAAGTTTGTAAGCCAATTATGCCATTTTCCAGGTCAAACAACTAAATTTACTAATTATCAAAAGAAATTTAACCATCCGTACGTAATTTATATGGACTTTGAGAGCATATTAGAAAAAATTCCGACATGCAAGAACAATCCACAAAGATCGACTACAACCAAGATTCAGAGGCACATTCCTTATGGTTTTACTCTATATTTAGTGTCGAATGTGACCAATCGCATGTACAAACCGATATGTTATCGTGCCAAAAATGAAGAAGATTTGAAAAAACGTCCCGACAAAATTGTTTGAAGAACTCAATAAATTATCGAAATACATAGCGAAAAAATATAATTCTAAGAACATGAAAACCTATGAAATTGACAGAAGAAGAAGAAATTTCGTATCAAAATTCAAACGTTTGTCATATCTGTGAATGGTCTGCTTATGATGTTGGGTCAATTCAGTATGGTTTTACTCCTGATAGTTGGAAAGATAAGAGTTATAATAAAGTGAGAGATCATTGTCATTTAACCGGCAAGTTTCGAGGCGCAGCTCATGCATGTTGCAATCTAAATTTGAAATTTCCTCAGAATATTCCCGTTTTCTGCCACAATATGTCAAATTACGATACTCATTTGTACATAAAAGAATTGGCTAAACAATATGGAAATGTTGATTTGATTGCAAACACCGATGAAAAATATATAAATTATTCTGTAAATTCTGGATATGGCTATGAATTCGAAGGTGATAAGCCAAGAAAATTCATCAAGTTTTCGTTTGTAGACACGTTCAGATTCATGGCCTCGTCTATAGAAAAGTTAGCTAAAAATCTAAAGAGAGAAGACTTCAAACATACAAATCATTTTATACAAGATGGACTGAATGAGATAATAGAAAGACAGCCAAATGACGACGACGAGATTTTTAAAATTCTATCTGGAAAAGGAATATTTCCCTATGAATTTATCGACAGTATTGAAAAACTTGATTACACAGAAGAATTGAGAATTCAAGATTTCTATTCACTTTTGACAGATGAGAGCATATCTGAGAAAGATTTTCAACACTACTTAAATGTTTGGAACAAATTAAAAGAGAAAAATCTAGGAAAATTACTCTGATCTCTATAACATTCAAGATGTTCTATTGCTCGCTGATATCTTTGAAAATTTTAGGAATATTTGTTTGAATTGCTATAAACTCGATCCGGCACACTATCTAACAGCTCCCAGTCTCGCATGGGACGCAATGTTAAAATTAACGAAGATAGAATTACAATTAATTAGTGATTATAATATGTATTTGATGATCGAAAAAGGTATTCGCGGAGGCATTTCTCAGTGTAATTAAACGATATGTGAAAGCAAATAACAAATATTTAAAAGATTTTGATAAGACAAAGCCCGAAAACTATTTACTCTATCTCGATGCAAACAACCTTTATGGGTATGGTCTTATGCAAAAACTGCCGTTTAGTGATATCAAGTGGATGGATCCTAAAACGTATACAAAAGAAGAGTGGCAAGAAACAATTTTAGAACTCACTGGCGACGAAGATTATGGCTATATTCTCGAAGTTGAATCTTGGATATCCAACGAATTTACACGAACATCACAAGGATTTACCTCTTGCTCCAGAACATTTTAAAAACAAACTTTGCACAACTCTACTGGATAAAACTGAATACGTTGTTCATTCGAGAAATTTGAAGTTCTATTTGGAACAAGGTATGATTTTGAAACATGTGAATAGAGTTATTGCATTCGATCAGAAGCCTTTTATGAAAGAATACATTGATTTTAACACAAACATGAGAACCAAAGCTACAAGCGACTTTGAAAAGGACTTTTATAAGCTGATGAACAACTCAGTGTTTGGAAAATCTATGGAAAATGTGAGAAACAGATGTGATATTAAGCTTGGAAATGAAGAATTTTCAATGAACCAAGCTAAGAAAACAAATTTCAAATGCTTTAACATCTTTGACGACAACTGTATAGCGAGTCACATGTATAAACAAAAGGTTAAATTTAACAAACCGATCTACATAGGATTTTCAGTTCTTGACCTATCAAAATTGCTAATGTACGAGTTTTATTACGATAAATTAAAGAGGTTTGATCCAGATTTGAATCTGTGTTACATGGATACAGACAGTTATTTTCTAGAATTGAAACGTGATCCTTACAAAATTATTAAAGAAAATATAGATGACTTTGATACAAGCGATTTTCCAAAAGATCACGACTGTTTCACTACTAAAAATAAGAAGGTAATAGGGAAATTCAAAGATGAGTTAAATAGCGAAGTTTTAGAAGAATTTTGTGGTTTAAGGTCTAAGATGTACTCGTACAAATATCTAGATAAAAACCCAGTTAGGTGTAAAGGGATTAAGAGCGTTTGTAAATAAAACAATAAATATCGAAAACTTGAAGAGATGTTTGTTCGAAGATAAAGAAGAATTTAGGGAGATGACAGTCATAAAAAGTTATAAACATGAGTTGTACACTGTTACCATAAACAAGCTGGCACTGAACGCTAAAGATGATAAGAGAATTGTCCTAGAAAATAAGATCGATACAGTACCGTATGGCTATAAAACAGATATATTAGACGAATTAAATAAACTTGGAAACTTTGATATGTAAATGGAAGATGATTTAATTCACTGTCACAAGTGTAAAAAAGAAAACGAAAAATATAGATTCAAAAATCGTTCAAACTCAAAATGGATTGTATAGAATTGCTGCAAAATGTTCAAAATGTAAGACAAACAAGAGTAAGTTTTATAAAGAATCCAAATCCAAAACCTGTTAAGCAAGAATTGAAGACTAAAGATGAGATAGAGATTGAAGCTCGAGAAATTCATGCACCAGTACGAAAAAAGTTTAAAAAAG
Organism: Homalodisca vitripennis; assembly: GCF_021130785.1. Taxonomy (NCBI): domain Eukaryota; kingdom Metazoa; phylum Arthropoda; class Insecta; order Hemiptera; family Cicadellidae; genus Homalodisca; species Homalodisca vitripennis. The sequence continues at coordinate 79,887 of NW_025776229.1, read as the reverse complement.
AGAAAAATTATAACTTTAGGAATTGACGATTTATGGGCAGCAGATTTAGTTATAATGTCTAACTATTCAGATCAAAATGATGGATTTAAGTATATGTTAAATGTTATTGATACTTTCTCAAAATATGCTTGGTCAAGAGCTATCAAAAGAAAAAACGGCAAGGATGTTTCAAAAGCTGTCGAAGATATAGTAAAAGATGCCATAAGGATCAATCACAAACCTCCTAACCTACTTCATACAGATAAGGGTTTTAGAGTTTAAAAATAAAGAATTTAACGATGTTTTTGAGGAAATACAACATTAAGATTTATCATACTGAAAACGAAGAGAAATCAAGTATTGTAGAGAGATATAACAGAACTCAAAATGAGAGAATGAAAGTAATTTTTGAGATTAATAAAAACTTTAAATGGATCGATATTCTTCAAAAAATCGTATCAATTATAACGATACAGTTCACAGCACAATCAAAATGAAACCGAAAGACGTAGATAAGGATGCAGAAAGGAGTTATTAGAGACCGTTTTCAAGTATGTTCCACCTGAAATTCACACGAAAACTAAATTTAAAGTCAATGATCATGTAAGAATTGTTAGTAAAAAACAAACATTTTCGAACAAATATAAGAACAATTGGTCAAGAGAAATCTTTGTGATTTATCAAATTAATAACACAGATCCTGTAACTTATAGTATAAAAGATTTAAATAATGAAGAAATAACCGGAAAGTTTTATGAATATGAATTGAAGAAGTCAAAACTGTAATATAAATTTTCTATATATAAATGGCGCATCAAAAGAAATGTACAAAGTGCAAAGAATTTAAAGATTTAAATGAATTTTATAAAGATAAAAATAGGAAAGATGGAATGCATTATAATTGCAAAGATTGTGAAAGGGAATATCATAAAGAATTATATGATAAAATAGAAAAATTAAACTTTGGAAGATAAAGAATGTCTTAAATGTAAAGAAACTAAAAAAATTTCAGAGTTTTAAATAGTGATCACTATAGTAGAGATAAGAAAGACTCATATTGTAAAGATTGTGTAAAGAAAGAATCACCATAGATTATATTATGAAGATACTCAATGTGAATGTGGGAAGAACTATAAAATGGTTAAATAATTAATCAAAAACATTTACAAACAAAAATATCATAATTCAAGAGTTTAACATTTTTCCATCGTGTAATAATTTTTTCTATATAAATGGAGTCTCAAAAGAAATGTACAAAGTGTCAAGAAGAGAATAGAAAAGACTGTTATTGTAAGGAATTATATGATAAAATGAACAAATTAACTTTAGAAGAGAAAAAGTGTTACTTTTTGTAAAGAAATTAAAAATATATTTCTGAATTTAATAACTGGCAGTATAGTAAAGATAGAAAAGATGCTTTTTGCAAAGATTGTGCTAAAAAAATTTTTCAGCGAAAGTTATAAAAACGAAATGCCTTGTGAATATGAAAAAAAGATTTTACAATGGTTACCTAGTTATGCTAAACATTTACAAACAAAATATAATAAATCGAGAGTTTTTTAGTAAAATTTAGAAACATTTTCATCGTGTAATTTAGATATTCTATAAATCAGTCGAGATTCTGCCATATTTGTAGTAAAATGATTTCCGTTGTATAAATATTCAAAGATTCTTTCATTTGGTTGTAGAGATTTTATACTATTTGGATCTCCTTGTCTTAATAAAATTTCCATTTCTGGGTAATCAATTTCAAGTTCTTTCAATCTTTTCGGTATTTCTCTCTTTTGAGCTCTGATAACGTAATAAGGATATTCCCACATGTGATTCTTCTTAATTAATACAAAAACATGGTGTTTTTTTTCTTAGCAAAAATCTTTACAAACAAGGTCTGGTTTCATTAAGTCAATTTTTACACTTTGTTTTTGCGATTATTTCCGTTTTTATTTCATCTTTAATTTGCAAGTGTTTAACTTCGTCCTCTAAATATTTAATCTTGTTTTCAAGTTTGTACACACCAAATTTACGAATACTTGGTAAAACTTCTTCTAAAACCCAATCTTGAAACATTTCTGCTATTTTCATTTTAGATTTCAAGATTAAAGAATATATGCCTGCTTCATTTATGAAAACAGTGTTTTTTTGAAAGTTTGAAGGCGGGGGCGAATCACCCCTACCTTCAGAATGTATGTTTTCGAAGCTTTTTTTTATATTTTGGGGTCCATTTTAATCCTTTTTCCAATCTTAAATATATTGTTGTTTTACTCTCATTATTTAATAGATTTCCTTCAGAGTCTTGAATAGTCAGAACGATTTTTTGAATTCTTTTAATATTTTTTCTAATTGGAATATAATCGATTTCATTTGGTTTTTCACTGATTTTTGATCCATAAGCAACATTTGGGAAAAAAGTGTACAAAATTTCCGATTCTTTGTGTAAATGTTCGGTATGATTTTCAAAACTAGGTTCAACGAGATTGCAGTGCACTTCAATTACATCGAACGGTCTAAATTTTGGCGTTTTATTTCCTAAATATACCTGATTTGGCTCAATAGTTTCTTGAACAAACCCTAACAAATCTACAATAATTGCTGAAAACATTATTCTTACTGGTGATTTTTATTTGAATTTTATTAGAGAGATAATTTTTTTGCATTTCAAACTTGTTTTCGTCAAAGTTTAAAGATTTATCTGATTGTTTGAATGTTTTTCAGATAATTTTTAAGGGAATTTTTAATTTGATCGAAAGTATAATATCCTTTGTTTAAACCATAATATTTTGTTATGTTCTTCTCACTAAATCCTATACAATAAGGAGAACTTTTCACTAATATTTATTACAAAATTGTCAGAATAAAAACCGCTTAAACCGATAAAATAATTTGATTCTTCCTCTAAGTGTATAGGATGTTCCAAGTTTAAAAACTAATTTAGAGCTTTCTGAAGTCAACTTGAACAGCTTCATTTTCGCAAGCGTTGCTTCAAGATGAAAATCTTCTATTTAAATGGAGAAATTTTTAAAGCAAAAAGATCAGATAAAACTTCAAACTTTTGAAGAAAAAAAGAAATATCAACCAATCAGATTGTTAATTGTTGGTTCAAGTGGATGTGGAAAAACAACTTTTATTATTGAATTTTATCTACAATAGGTTGATTCCTTATTCCAATTTGTATGTTTTTAGTAAATCTTTAGAACAAGACGCCTATAAAAAATTACAAGAAAGATTTGAAAATATTGAGAAAAAACTTAAAACAAAAAAATATCACATTTTTATAATGCTTCTGAGGACATAGTTCCGTTAAGCGAATGTAAACCCAATTCGTTAATCGTTTTTGATGATTGTATTTTAGAAAATCAAGACGTTATTAAGGAATATTTCGTAATGTCCCGTCACAAAAATATCTCTTGTATCTATCTTTCTCAATGCTTTTCAAAGGTTGATAAACAAGTTATTAGAAATAATTTGAATATGTTGTGTGTTTTTAAGCAAGACGATCACTATTCGAGAAAGATTTACAACAATTATGTGGGATCTGATATGAGTTTTTAACCACTTTAATGAATTGTGTGATAAAATTTGGAAAGAAGACTATGGATTTTTAACTATTAATCTAACTTTGAAGCCTAAAAATGGTAAATATTTGAATAAATTTTCCAATATAAACGTGTGATAATCTAGTTGTTTTCATGATTTTACGTTCAACGTTTACGTTTCGTGTTCTCGGTTTTTACGTTCCACGTTCACGTTCATGTTTCACGTTCATGTTTCACGTTCGTGTTTACGTTTTCACGTTCATGTTTTACGTTCGTGTTTACGTTTCACGTTCGTGTTTCACGTTCGTGTTTCACGTTTCCACGTTCACGTTTTACGTTCCACGTTCACTTTTTACGTTTCCACGTTCACGTTTCAAAATTTTTCTAATTAAATGGCGAACGTAACTTCTGAAGAAGCGAAAAAACTTGATCAAATCGAAAAGAAATTAATCAAAGAATTTAAAGAACAGATTCGAATGGATGAAGAAGAACAAGAACTTATTCAAAAAATTAATCAACCTGTAACTTCTGCAATAAAAAATGTTGAGGGCAAAATTGAAAATGTTTTTAAGCGATAATCAAAATTTGATGAATTTGGTTCCAGTTGTACGACAATTTGCTGATATTTCGATACCAGAATCTGAGTTTGAATTGCCAAAATTACCATCTTCAACACCATTTAGACCTAGAATCATTTGAAGACTCTACCATAGTTGAACCAATAAGTCCTGGAACAACGGATATAATAATTGGTGAAATTGGTAAAAAATTTCTTCCTAGAGCAAAGGATGATAAATTTGGTTTGTATTGGGATAAAAAAAAGAAAAGTTTTATGATTGGAAATTTGCCCGTGAATTTTGAACATAATGATATCATTATTAAAGATAAAACATATAAAGGAACTCAAGGTTTATGGAGATTATTAACAGGCACTGATGTTCCAAAAGATAATTTATATTCTGAAGAAGACTTGAAAAAAGTATACTGAAATTTTATGGGAATCTGACCTCAATTTACAAAAATAATGATCCATCAACTAAGAAACCAAAGTCAAGTAAAGGTAAAAAATATCTCAATTTGATTAAACCAATTTGGGAAAAACGAATCGAAGGATCAGGTGTAAGAAAATACAATGATAATAAGATTGAGTACAGATATATCGACGATTTGACAAAACTCGATGGAATTATTAATTATATTTATGCTCAAGAGAAGGCTGGAAACAACAATTTTTTGAACGAAAAAGAAAGCGATTAAAGATTTTATTTCGAACAAACTTGATGAAATGATTGAAAAACCTGATGGAATTAAATATTTAAAACGAGTTTTGCCGGCAATAAGTTCATCTATGATTGAGGGTAGTGGACTTTTGAATGATTTTATCAACAATTTTACCTTTTGAATTACACGTACCAACTTATCAGTATCTGGGGCCTGGCACAAAACTCGAAAAAAGGACTAAAAAAGAGGAGATCCTGGTATAAATAAATTAGATCAAGCTGCTATGGAACACGATATTTTTTATGCAAAACATAGAGACACAAATTCCAGACATATAGCAGATAAAGTTTTGCAAGATAAAGCAATGGATAGATTTTTATCAAAAGATGCTAGTTTAGGTGAAAGATTTGTTGCGCTTCCAACAGCTGGAGCAATGTTTTTGAAGAGAAAACTAGGAATGGGAATCGAAGAGAACTTGAAATTTTAACTATATAAATGGAGGTGAATGTAAATTTCAGCAAAAAATCAGAAAGAAAAAATAAAATCCGCTTTTAAGAAGAAAAATACCCGTTAGTATTCAATTTAAAATAGATCAACTAAAAAATGGCGAAGATAAGATATTTTTAACAAATAGACAATACAATAAACTCGAAAAACATAAGAAAAAACAATAAAGGAACCAGAATAGAATTTTCTTATAATCAGTTGAAAGAACTCAAAAATGGTGGACTTTTGAAAGATTTATTAGATTTTGGAGAAAATATTCCAGTTTGTTTAAAAATGTTGTTCCTTATGTTCGTAAAGCTGCTCCAATCGTTAAAAAGGATTGTGATTCCTATTGTTCGAAACATTTTAAATTGGTTAGATAAAGAGTTGGAAGATGTTACAGGATCTGGATTAGATGAAAAAACTTTGAATTACGTGAAATCAAACATTGAAAAAAAAATTTAAACCTTTAACATTCGGGGAATTGGAAGAAATCTGCAAAAATATTAAACATTTTAGAGGAATCTTCATGAGAGATACATTACCTGAAAAAGTTAAGAAATTTGAATGTGGAATTGTGAATTTAGACTCGATTATGGGAAGTGGAACGCATTGGATTTGTTATTATAAAAATGATAAGAATGCATGTTATTTTGATTCGTATGGAAGAATTGAGGACAAAACAACCTATAGAATTGATTAAAATATTTTGAAAAAATCAAGCGTCTACTACAATGATTCTCAGATTCAAGACTATAAAGATCCCCCAATTTGTGGTCATTTATGTGTTTTTTGTGTTTGAATGAACTGAGTACTGGTAAAGATTTTAAAGAAGTTGTTAACAAATTATTACTTAAATAAATATGGATTCACAAAATATTTTTGACGTATTTGGAACACAAATTATTCAAAATGTAGATAATAGTTTTGAATTTTGATAGTTTGAGAAATGAGTTTGATAACAAGTTAGAAAAATTTATTACAAAACCTTCCAGATTCAGATATGTTTGCTGTCGAGATTGAAGATTTTAAAGCAGAATATGATAACAAACTTGCAAATTTCATGAGTTCCAAATGAAGTTGCTGATAAAATAAAAACATTGGAAAAAGAAGTTGATGATGGTGTAAAAAAATTATTTACCAATTTAATGTCTCATATCGAAAAAGCTGATAAAATTACTGAAGCGATCAAAGTTGAAAAGAATTATGTTAGTTTGGCTAATAAAAAAAGAATTGTCGGTGTTCGACCTGGTATTGACAAACATGATGTTGTTGTTAAAGAACAAATTTTTAAAACCTCTAAAATTATCAGAAAACATCGATATTGTTGATTTACATGATCCGAATGTTAAAGATGCCTTAGATTTTAAAGGAAAAAGAATTAGCGGTGTTAGTAAAGGAATTAATCCATTTGATGTTGTTGTAATGATTCAATTAGAAGATCCTATTAAAATGTTTAATGAACTAAAACAAAATTATGAGAATCATAAACAGCATGTTAAAGATTTTACAACAGAAGTCTATGAAAAAACTTGAAGCGAGAAGTAAAAGATCTATAGAAAATTGTTGATGAAAAATTTACAAATTTTGAGGAAAATTTCAATCTATATAAAGGCGATCTTTATGAGAAAAATAACAAACTTTTTAGAACATTTCGCTAAATTTCAAGAGGGTTTTTAATGAAACCGATAGAAAAAATGGTGAAGTTTTTAAAAGAGTAGTTTACTAATCAATCTTTACTTCATGATAAATTAATTAAACTAGAAGAAAACTTTTGGCGAAATTAATGAAAAAGTTATAAAAAATAAGCAGTCTTTTGATAAGTTTAGTTTAGATGCCACAAAAACTTTTGAGAATATTGATCATAAAACTCGTTGAATACAACGATTTATATCTCGATAAAGTAAATAAACTAGAAGAAAACTTAATTAAATTTAAAGAAGATGTTAATAAAACTTTTGAAAATATTGATAACAGATTTAATGGAGTAGGCGGCTATGATGACTAATTTTCCTTATATAAATGGCGCTCATATATTGTGTGAGATGTAAAAAAAAACTGCCACAAACGATATAAAATACTATGCAAACATCAATGGAGTTAAGAGAATTTCTGGAAAATGTGCTGAATGTAACGCTAAAAAGAAGCCAATTTATAAAAACTTGATTTTGAAATTTTTTCCTAATAAATAGAGATGGCGGGACATTACAGTGCTTTCGATCTTTTTATAATGCAACACGAAAGAGATTTGAAAAAAGAACATTGGGATGACATTTCTCAAAAATATGAATTAATCCGAAGATATGATGAGATTATACGTAAACAAATTGAATTGGTATAACATTGCTAAATATCAAACTTTATCATCAGAGTTTCATTCAAGAAAATATACATTATCAATTAAAAGATCATATGTCTGTTCTTTGTCTCTATCAACACTTGAGTATAAAGTTTTTGGATGAAAATAAAGATACAGTTGATTGGAATAATATTATAGATAGCGGTTACTATCCTGTGCCAGATTTTATTGAAATATGTGACCGAGATCGCAAAATTTAAGGAAGAGAATCCTGAATATGACGAAGTAGATCATTAAAAATGACTCTAATCTTTTTAATTATTTTACTAAAATTTATATCTTTTCTTATAAAAACGTACATTAGATCGAATGAAAAAATGATACACGATGTTTAAAATTTCTAAATTTTCTCTTTAGCGGACTACAGAAAATATGCTAGTGATATTGAAAGGGCGGAGTTTAAAAATTTCTATCCAATTAGTAAACAACATTTGAATGAACCGAATAAAAGAACTGAGTTTAATATTGATTTTGGAGATAACTTTTGCTCGTCTAACTTCCAGTTTTATATTTCTGGAACTTTAACAAAACAAGATGGTCAAGCATATCTTGGAACTGATAATGTTAGATTAATCGATAATTTTTATACCGTTTTTATTTCTAAGATTGAAGTAAGAAAACACAATAAATTGATAGAAGAAGTCGAAAAACTGTGGCCAAATTAAGCACAATTAAAGGAACTATTTCGTATTCAAAAAGTGATGTTATTTCTCAAACTTCTAATGGCTTTGAATCAGATTTTAAATTTGGTGTTTTTTGAAGCAGCTGGAAATTTATCTCATTTTGGATTAGGATTTTTTTGAAAATGTTACTATTCCGATCTATAAAGGAGGATTTTATCTAAGTTTTATAAGAGCAGAAGACGATGATGTGATTCTGAAGACTGCAACTGGAAATGTTATGCCTGTTGATGGAAAAATAACAATTACAGATTTTTTTATTAGAGTTCCAATGATTGATTATAAAACCACGAGTAAAATTAGGTTGATTGATGAAATTACAAAAAGTCAAAACATTATGTTTTAATTTTCTAGATTGGCAATGTATTGAACAAAAAGGTATTTCCGGAACAACTTATTCGTTCGATATCACAAATATTTTATAGAAATATCTTCAATCCCAAGTTCGTTATCATAGGTTTTCAAACAGATAGACAGAATAATCAAGAAAAAAATCCTTCAAAGTTTGATAGTTTGGATGTAAAAAATATCAGAGTAAAATTGAACGGTTCTTATTATCCAGATGAATTACAAAATTTAAACATTTCCGGAGGTCTTTTCAGAATCATGTATCAGATGTATCAAGATTTTAAGAAAGTTTACTGTAATAATAAGGAAATGTATTACAATCCTAAAGAATATTTAGCGAATAGACCTATTTATGTCATTGATACAACAAAGAGTTTGACAAATATTTCTGGTTCAAAGAACAATATAATTATCAAATATGATTTTCAAAAAGCTGTTACAAACGCGATTTGTTAATGTTGTTTGTTGTCTCTGAGAAATTTTTAGCCTATGATGTGATTAAGAACGATATTAGAGAAATTCAGTAGTTAATGATGTTCATATTATTCTCTTTCATTCCTTCTAATATTTCAAAAATATACTCTTTCGCCACTGAAAAATCCCGATTTCTCCCGTAATAATCTTTATAATCGTACACATAATATCCTAAATAGTTGTACAATAGAATGAAATTATTTCTATTTATCTCTGTTGTAGAAATGTAAACACAAACATTTGCGCTGAAAAATTTATATCTCGGCAGACTTAGTTCCATAATCTCCATTTATAAAAAAATCTTTTTGTTTAAATGGAAGAGTATAATGCCAACTGTTACAAGTGTTCTAATAGAGGAGAAATTATCGATAAAAGATATTTAGTTTGTAGAGGTTGTAATTTAATTTTGTTAGAAAGACCTAAACCTAAGAAATTTTCGAAATAAATTAACACATTTGAATAACCTGCTTACAAAATTGCAATATGGAGACAAGAAGCAAACAAAATTTGTTACAGAATTTAGAAAACAGAATAAAAATTTTTACTTATCTCTTGGAACCATTGACAAAATTATTTTCCTTTTCAAAGAATACATTAGGTTTGTTGGTATCGATACACACGTTTATTATGAAAAGATATTACCTGTATTTTTTCATTATCTGGATGTTGAATTTGTTTATGATTTTGAACCAGAAATCCTCGATGATTTTATAGTACATTTGGAGAAATTAAACGAAGAACCTCTTGAAAAGAATGCGGTTTTACTCACATTCTCCCCGACTTCTCGAGTGAAGGTTAGCGAATTTCATTTTTTCCGTCTTTAAATTTTTTCTATTTAAAATGGAGTTCTTGAAAGAGTTAAATGATATTGGAGAATGTAAGTTTAAAGAGTATAAGAAGTTAAATGAATTGGAAGAAAGGAAGAAACATAGAATCTTGAATTTGGAGAAAAATGAAAGATAAATTCGGGTTTACAATAATTGCCGAGTTGGAAGATTGTAAAGTACACTTGCCGAACAGATTTTTGACTGATTTGGATGAGAAAAAGATTAAAGAATTAAACAAAAATGAAAAATTACACTTGATTGTTACTGGAAAGAAGACTATAAAAGATAAAGAAATTATAACAATTAACTTTGTAGAATAAAGTCTTAACTCTAAAACTTGCAGTCCCTCCCCACGTCATAGTACTGTTTTGATAACCATAGTTGGTGTCTTTCTTCATAGGAATCACATGGAATATTATCTACAGTAATACCTTTTGTTTCACACAAAATGTGGCTATATTCTATAAGAAAAATTCTATAATGCTCTTTAATGAATTGTGTTGATAAATCTTGATACTCACAAAAATTCCTAAGAAATTCATCAATTAAGTCTTGATTATCTTGAAAGGACGTATAATATGGGAAAAATGTCATAAAAAAAACGATGAAAACTCTCTGTTTGTTTATTTTTTACTTTCTTTTCAATATCTTTCGTAATTATATTAAATATGTAATCCCTTACTTTTTTAGTTTTTTGCCGATAGTAAAAACACTACCACTCCATTAGACGTTTTTTCTGCAAAAGACTTTACAAGTTCTTTGAATTCTGTATCATTTAAGGAAAGTATCAACTGTTCTTTAAAATGTTTTGGTAATTCGTTTGAATTCATCTTTGTTGCACTGTTTTAATGCTAGAAACTGAAGAGAGCTTGGTGAGTTCATGTTGTTTATTTAGTAGAAAAGTTTTTTTATTAAAGTACAGTATGTTTTTAGTAAAAATGTTTTAAATTGATTAAATTTTATTAAGATTTCGAAGATTTTTCCTTTATTCGTAGCAGATTTGACAACATTTTTACAAAGCACAGCTTAAGAAAGTAGAAGCTCAGATTCGGTTAATTTTTCATTCCACAGAGTAGATAGTAATGTACCGATCGCTTTTGGAGACGAAAGACTGTAGATTCGGTTAATTTTTCATTGAGATTTGCTGTGTTATTTCTCAGCTTCCTTTATGGTACATTGAACAGTATTTTACATTGCTTTTCGGTCGGCTCCGAAAGTGCGCCAGGAACCCCATATTACTATCTACTTATATATATATATATATATATATATATATATATATATATACATTAAATTGTATAAATGGCAATAGCCTTATTTAATTTCAATAAACATTGAATCCACATGTGATTCAACAATTATATATATATATATATATATATATAAATATATATATATAAAAACACACACACACGCACACATTTATATGAAACAGAATTTTGGGTGTATTGCATTATGTGCCCGCATTTTCCTAATTTATCTTAGAGTTGCTCCTAACACTTTTACATACTTATGACGTATTTAAAATCTATGACTCATTTACAATCGTTATCTTAATCTGTATTGCCTTGACCTCCTGTGCCACATTAACGCTTTTTATTATTTTCGATTCTGGGAAATCTGTTTACAATTGATGTCATGTTGGGGGGGGTGGGGGGGGGGGGGGAACTGCAGCTAAATTCAACGAATGTACTAATGTACGAATGTAATGAGTGAATACTTTAAATCAACGTTTCCCACTATAACTACGTTGTAAGTTATCGGATTTTTCTCAACTAGCACAAATTTAAACTTCAGACATGAATGAAAGCTTACAGACACAACTCAATCAAAACAAATAATGCTTATTCTTATAGAAAATTATGTGTATGTATAGTCCCAAAAATGACACTAAATAATGAGACAAATAACATTGAGAGTAAGAACTTTAATTGAACACTTACTTACGTTCTTTACTTTAGTAAATACTCAAATACTTTTTATTCCTTTAAGGTAAGAATATGACTACTTAAGTATGCAACATTTAGTAACCAATAACAAGTACATTAAAGCAATGTTTTTCCTAACACTTATCACAGGACACCCTGTATATGCTGTAACGTTATTACCAATTATTTACGGATTTTAGGGGCAATATATTTAAATACTAAGTCTTTTTCATTTTAATCGATTTACAAAAATTATCGAATTGATAATTATTTTAATCAATTAATTATAGTTAGGTAAATTAGATATAAGAAATTTTATTTACTTTCGATAACAGCACAGAGGTCGGTGAAGTTAAAAATTGTTGACAAAGAGAAAGAGCAGAATGTTCATTATAAACATATATTTATCCTGAATCGCCTACTGTAATATATAAATAATATATAGTAATAAATACGTTATATGCAAAAAATCCTTAACGAACAATAAAATGAATTTGCTACTCTGAAGAATTTCAGAAATGTTCAAAATGTTACTGTGCATAGTAAATATATTTTACAATATCAAATAACGTAAAACGTTGATGTTAAATAAATCTTAAATAAACGCTGTAAAAGAAATTGGAGATATAAAAGATTTGTGTTAGCCTGAGATGAAAGCGCAGAACAAAAGAATGAAAACGTGATTAAGTTTAGGTCAATAAATCTTGAGACTAAACTACTAAAGGGCCAAATGTGAAATATGAAAGACTCTCGATAAAACCGCTCGATCTACCACTTTAACGTTACATCTCCGAGAGTTTGTAACATTTCCTTGATGAAGGTAAATTGCACAACTTGTCAATTTGTACAACACTGACATATTTATCTTATTTCAACATGATTATTAGTTTTAGCTTGTGCTTTTCAATCTGTGTGAGGAAATTGCTTAAACAAATTAGCTTTTTCTACTTTCTATTCTTGATGGAAGTGAGTAGTAGATTTTATTACAAAAGACATTTTTTATTCTTCTACATTTAATTTATTTCAAAAGCGCTTTCGCCGGTTAAGGCGTCACCAGTTAGATATTGTTTACATAAAGAACATATGTATAAAATAGAAAAATACATATGATAAAATAGAATAAAATTTAAAACTAATTGTAAAGACCGAAAACTAATAAGTTATAAAAGAATTATGTAGAAAAATATGGTTTGCAATTCATAGTTTTGGAATGGATTTCTTCTTTTATTAATGGTATAAAAAATATCACTGAAATTTTCGAAAGGTTGGGAAATACAATTATATTTTAAAACCGTCATACGTGGTGCAAAATTTTATTTCTTTTAGTCCAGGAAGATTCTTTAAAAAAACTACACTTGATGATTCAAAATTTACATGGTGATTTTACTTTATGGCATGTTCAACTAATGTAGATTTTCCAATGGTTTTCTTTTTTATAATTAATTGTAAATGTGTTCTTTTAGCCTCGTTTCCACTGGTCTTGATGTTTGGCCGATATACGTCTTTTTGCATCCACAGAAAATTTTATATATTACATTCTTGGTTTCCTGTTGTTTGATTTTTGGGTTTTAATTTTTTTTGTGACTTAAAAAACAGTACAGATCTTAAATTAATAATTTCTAATCTAATAATCTTACGAACATTTTCTGATGTTCCTTTTACGTAGCGAATAGTTAGAGTAGTGAGATAATTAGGATTGTATTTTTTGTTCATTCGCTTGCAACTTTTGTTTTTAGCCTTAGCTCGTTCAATAACTGACGGAGGTTAGCTTGGCCTTTAAATAACGAGATAGGAGTATGCAATAATCACGTGTCGCCAGGCTTTGCTTAGTTTGAATGCAATATTCATGTATATAGCTCATTTCATAAGGCTATATGTATAACATTTCTTATGTTAAAAAGTCATTTGATTCTATGTAGTTTCTTTAACAACTTATTTATTCAGAGAATTCGTCATTGCCATCATGGTTACCTTGAGACAAATCTATAAGTGTTTTATAATGCTCAGTCTATGTCATGGAGTGACATACAACGTCATCGAACTCGATATTTCCTATATAGAAAAGAAACTTTTCAAGTCCATAGCGACTATAATGAGTTCTCGAGATAACTTGCTGGCAGACAGACAGACAGAAATAATATTTTTCCATTCCCTCGAGTGATAGGCTTTTCTAAAGCTCAGCCAATTGCCCTTTATAACTCGCACGACCCATGTCACACACGTCAAAATAAACATTGGTCTTAAAAGTCTAGGAAATATTATATTATAAGTTAAAAATATTTATTTACAACCTATTTCTTAGTTAAAACCAATTGAGGAACATATTTCAAGAAGCATTAGCCCCGGCTACAAGTAAAACTGTATTATACATTCATCTAATACAAATGCATTTGTTTGCTAACAGTTGGTTCAGTACGTAATTCAAGCGTGAAAAAGAAACATTAGCAATGATTTAGCAGACGCAGAAGTATATTTTAAATTAAGCATACCTTTTATGGTAGTTACTGAAATAATAAATAAGTTTCGCAGTAGTAATGGATTCAGATAAGATTCTCTTGGTAACCAAGGGAAAACACCTACAGACAAATATGATTTCATTTTTAACGCTTTTTGCCAATTTTTACAGATTTTTGCCAATACTAGGATTGTATCACAACAGTCTTTTATCGTTTTGTAGTTTCAATATGCTCTCCGACAGACCCGACCGCATTCCTTTGAATACTGCACGGTATTGGATTTTAATGAATGCAATTAACTGAGCTCTCGAGTCATCTGCGTCCAATTAAGATGTAGAGATCCAGGTAAACTGCGAAGAAAAATAAAAACGTACTATCAAAAAGACCTCACTAAACGAATTTCCTAACGATTACTTTGAGTCCTTTTCATTAAAGTTTAATTTCATGTTTAAATTAGTTAAATAACTCACTTAAAATAAAATCTCGTGCTTAATGTGTATTTTTATTAATCCATAAAGAAGTAATATAAATTAAAACAATTAAATAAAACTTAAAATATCATTAAAACGGTAGATAAAAACGAAACCCGCGTAAAAACATTTCGCACGTAACAAGCCACCGTATTCTCACCAGTTTTTTAATCAAAACTCAGATACACAATTTTAAGTACCTGGTCAGACAACGAGAACACCTCTTTATCTATATTACAATGGATGGCTGCTATGTAAACCAGACGGAGCTCTTTTGTCTCTGATGTCGAATCGCCAAATTTTATTTGGATCTTTTAGACAGACGCGGACTCCAGATTCCAGGAGTTCTGTGACATTGTCAGATTTCAGACGCCGCACTAAGTGGAAGGTGAATTGGAGATAAATTCAACATTCGTATTGTACCAACTCTGCCCACTATTGCTACGTTACTATCTACATACTACTAATTTACAAACTGTATCTAACAGCGGTATGACGTCAATTGCAAACGGATTTCCCAGAATAAAAAATAATCAAAAGCGTAAATGTGGAACAGGAGATCATCGGCGATAAAGATTGCGTTAATAATTTTAAATAGGTGATGGAAGTTATCTTGGTTGGCAACATGTTTTTGATTTATCACATCTTCAGACCCTCGCGCCCTTACCCTACGCTGTGATGAAGGGTTATTAATTACGATAGTTCTTTAACAGTGGAACTGGCAAATAATGGTTAGCTCTCTAGTAAATTCAAAGCTCCCACACTTGATGAATACAGAATCATTTTAATGAACCAATTTAAAACATGCCCTCGGAGGGAGAAAAACATTATTATGTACATACTCAGCCACTGAAATATTGGAAGAAGAGAATGTTGGACTGATGGTTTTAGGCGATTACCTCAGCCATGGGTTGCCCAGCACTGTCCTCAGTTAATGGCGCTCTTTCCACGGCCACCCAGAACTGCGCGGTAAGCATCGACTGAAACATCGGCAGTGCATCTCAGAGGATGTTGGACTGATGGTTTTAGGCAATTACCTCAGCCATGGGTTGTGCAGCACTGTCCTCAGTTAATGGCGCTCTCTCCACGGCCACCCATAACTGCGCGATAAGCATCGACTGAAACATCGGCAGTGCATCTCAGAGGATGTTGGACTGATGGTTTTAGGTGATTACCTCAGCCATGGGTTGTCCAGCACTGTCCTCAGTTAATGCCGCTCTTTCCACGGCCACCCATAACTGCGCGATAAGCATCGACTGAAACATCGGCAGTGCATCTCAGAGGATGTTGGACTGATGGTTTTAGGCGATTACCTCAGCCATGGGTTGTGCAGCACTGTCCTCAGTTAATGCCGCTCTTTCCACGGCCACCCATAACTGCGCGATAAGCATCGACTGAAACATCGGCAGTGCATCTCAGAGGATGTTGGACTGATGGTTTTAGGCGATTACCTCAGCCATGGGTTGTGCAGCACTGTCCTCAGTTAATGCCGCTCTTTCCACGGCCACCCATAACTGCGCGATAAGCATCGACTGAAACATCGGCAGTGCATCTCAGAGGATGTTGGACTGATGGTTTTAGGTGATTACCTCAGCCATGGGTTGTGCAGCACTGTCCTCAGTTAATGGCGCTCTCTCCACGGCCACCCATAACTGCGCGATAAGCATCGACTGAAACATCGGCAGTGCATCTCAGAGGATGTTGGACTGATGGTTTTAGGTGATTACCTCAGCCATGGGTTGTGCAGCACTGTCCTCAGTTAATGGCGCTCTCTCCACGGCCACCCATAACTGCGCGATAAGCATCGACTGAAACATCGGCAGTGCATCTCAGAGGATGTTGGACTGATGGTTTTAGGTGATTACCTCAGCCATGGGTTGTGCAGCACTGTCCTCAGTTAATGGCGCTCTCTCCACGGCCACCCATAACTGCGCGATAAGCATCGACTGAAACATCGGCAGTGCATCTCAGAGGATGTTGGACTGATGGTTTTAGGTGATTACCTCAGCCATGGGTTGTGCAGCACTGTCCTCAGTTAATGGCGCTCTCTCCACGGCCACCCATAACTGCGCGATAAGCATCGACTGAAACATCGGCAGTGCATTTCAGAGGATGTTGGACTGATGGTTTTAGGCGATTACCTCAGCCATGGGTTGTGCAGCACTGTCCTCAGTTAATGGCGCTCTCTCCACGGCCATTCAGAACTGCGCGATAAGCATCGACACTTCGAAAAGTGATTTTAGTTCCACAATCATTGTTACACAATCATTGTTACACAATAGTTTTATTTTGTGTAGCGTGGGTCTTTAATGTACGAAGACTACACTCGTAAACACTCGAATACTATAAGGATTCAATTCTTTAAGTAAGCCCAATCTACATTTATTACCTATATTTATTTTGTACAATATTCTAGTTTTTTACTACTGCACAATGACAACGAAGTAGACAGTAACAACAAAGGGAGGTATTTACTCAGCATTACCATGTCAATTGAACTCTGCTGCGGGCTGTTGTCTCCCTGTATGTTATATAATGGTTAGTCTTTGTTTCTGTCTTTATATATTCATTTTTACAGAGGTTTTTAAATTACAATTTAAAGTATGAATTGTATTTTTTTAATTTTTACACAGATTTGTTTACAAGATAACTGTTACTCACATACAGGGCATTAGTTTAAAATAATTTCATCATCTTTTACCAACAAGGTGTATTAAAACTAGAGGTCCCAAGTTCAAATCTGAAAATTCCGAAATACCATTTAAAATTTATGTGTTTGTGATAATCTGTGAAACTTTTTTTACATTATTAATACTTATTACTGTATTATTAACCTATTACGACTGAGGTAATATTATTATTATTATTCCTCTGCTTCCAACCGTTTTGGGGACTTATGTAGACATTACATTAGATTTATGTAACTAAAATATTTGTAATTATTACGAGTGTAGTTGTGTTATTGTGTATTATTATTTTTATACGTACTTTATGCTTATTGTTATTGCATGTTATTAATAGTTTATTTGTGACTTAAGAAATATTTTTATGTGTTGGAAAGAAGTTGATAATAATATTGTAATAATAAAATATTGTTGTTTTTTAAAAATTATTCTTATTTTTATTGGGTTTTGTTATTTTACGGTCTAAATGCTACGTAGGATCCTTTCATTTTGATCTATACTAAAATTATTGCGAATTTAGTATTAAATGATGCAGTTCGATAAAGCGTCAGTGTTTCTATTATGATGATAAGATATCATTTATTAGCTAAATATCTGTTTGTGGGAATCCCATCAAAATTATTATTATATGTAAATATATTTGTTGATTTTATTTGGAGATTTTGTTTATGATTTGTATTTAAACTTACATTGTTATTAATTATTAAAAATACTAGTATGTAGGGCTATAGTAAAACAGGAACGAATGCTTTATAAATGTAGTAAATAGACTAAGCATATTCCCCTAACATAGCTAGAGGATAGTAGCAAGACTGGAATATGTATTTTTTCATTTGTTTAAATATAGAATTGAATTGAATTATTATTGTATTTATAAAAGAAACAAATATGTGTGGTTTGCAATATATTAAGTACAGAATGACTATACGCTATAGATATTGTTTATATTCGTATTGCGCACATTTCTATCACATTTCTAACTAAGCAAAAATATACTTAACTTTTTAATGGAATACGCTTTAATGTAATCACACTATGTTCCAGTAGTAATATCGTGTACACACTATCAACGATAGAGCTACCTTAAAAACAACATAACCAACATACCTGTACGAGCTGGTGCAATATCCAAACAAGCAATATTGGACAAGTAACGATAACAATGATGTAACAATGACAGTGACACATTATCCTGAGGTTGAGTGCATGTGAGGGTTAAAACTGCGCTACTTCCGTCTACACATTCCATTTATTTTTTTATAGAACACGTTTCTCTCTTAGCCTTATTTTGCCCGTGGGTGACTGGCCTGTACGGTGGTGTGAAAAAACGGAACAAGGAGAATAATCGGTACAGTAGAAGTACTACAGTGCTTATAAAATGTGCAATCATCACAGGCAGGATTTAAACCGGCGCTATCTCTAACTCAGACCCATAACTCGACGCATTACTTAAATATTTGACTTTTAAAATTCTGAAGAGACGTCATTTTAATACTAATGCATTAAAATTGTTTATAAGTTTCCTTTTAGTTTCTTTTATTTATTGCTAATTATGTGCGAATTCAAAGTCAAAGTCAAAGTCAAAGTGTTTATTTGTCAATTAACAATTAACATTGCATGACAATGGTCAATAATTTACAATAATAATAAAAACAAAAGATAAAATAACTAAACATCTTATTTGTACATTAGATAATCTCTTACAGAGTAAAACTCTCCATCAATCAAAAAACACTTAAGTCTTTTTCTAAATTTGCTAACAACAGTTTCTGCTTTTATTTCCAGTGGGAGACTATTAAATAATTTGATTGCTGAAAAATATAACTGGGTTTTCAAAAAATAAGGTACGGTGTTTTGTACAGGTATACAGATGGAGTTTCTTAAGTTGTAATGAGTAGGAAAATCAGAGGTAAAAATGTGCATATTTTTCTTAAAGAAGGTTAAGGTTTTCAAGTATGTATAGGCTTGGGAATGTAAGAATTTTGTTTGAACGGAAAAAAAAAACCCCTGCATGATTGACTTCTTGCCAGCCCTAATACAATCCTTAGAGATTTCTTCTGCAAACGAAAGATGTATAGGGTCTTTGTGTTTTCAGAGCCCCATATTGGAAGTCCATAAGCAAGATGTGGGTAAATGCACCCATAATAGCCAGCCAGAAGAATTTCAGTACTAGAAAAACTGGAGAGTCTACGTAATAAAAATATGCCGCTGCAATAATTTCCCACACACCTTGTCCATGTGAAGGTGAAAGTTCAGGCTTGAGTCCAAAATCACACCCAAGAAGTTTGTAAATTGTGACGAGTTAATAACGGAATCGCCTAAAATAATGGATGAACTTCCACTATCACCATTTCATGGGTGCTCTAATATTAAAATCCAGGAATGTCGTCTTTGCAGTGTTCACAGTAAGGTGATTTTCTTCCATCCATTGAAGAAGACAGCTGCCTTGTACAAAAAATATCATATTCCAGGTTTTCCCTATTTTTATGTGACATATTGAAAGATGTGTCGTCAGCAAATAAGCACAGATTTCCTCCGCCCACACTAGATGAGATGTCATTAACAAATAATAGGAATAAGACTGGGCCAAGGACAGAGCCTTGGGGTACCCCTGACCTTCACTGTTTTCACAGAGGATACTCGATGACTCAAGCAACCAGAGTGGTCAACAAAGGGAATTTCAACTACCTGGCTACGCCCCATCAAATATGAAGACACCCAGTCAAATGCGGCACCCCTAATTCCAAGGTTTTGTAGTTTGCATAACAAGAGCCCATGATTGACAACATCGAACGCTTTTCGGAGATCCAAGAAAACACCAAACGAATGCTGACGTTCATCCAAGGCAATAGAAACATGATTGATGAAATCAAAAACGGCATCAAGTGTCGAGAAGCCACGTCTGAAGCCAAATTGCTTTTTCAAAAATGACATTATTATGCGATAAAAACGACAATAAAACGAACAAGATACAGTTTTTCCAAGACTTTTGAAAAACGTTGATAGGATAGATATGGGCCTATAGTTTTCGATGTCATATGGGCTTCCCTTTTTCAGTAGTGGTTTAACTATTGCTTGCTTTAGAATACATGGAAATACACCACTTTCGAAGGTAGCATTCGCAAATGTGGGCCAAAGGCCAAGCCAGCTGCTCAGCAACATCCTTCAGAAGGCTAGAAGACATCCCATCAGCTCCTGAGGTGTGGCCGGGCTTTAAGGATTTTACCACTGCGATTACTTCCCGAACATCTGTTGGCCACAGGAAAAGTGAAGGTACAACTGTCCGCATCGCATGGACACACTCGTGTGTGGGTCGTCAACATTCCAAGAAACCGCCTCCAAGGACGTTCGCCCATCTGGGTGAAGAAAGAATTAAACTGACATGAGATAACAGTCGGATCGACCACTAAGGAACCACTTTTCATTCTTAATGGAGTAACAGGTAAAAATCCTTGGACTTTTTGTTGGGCTGAATGTCCTTAATGATGTTCCAAACGGCCCTGTTTTTGTTCTTGGCCTTTGTGATGTGTTTATAAACCAACCCAGCCTTAGCAGAGCGAACTCTAGTCCGAAACTGTTTCTTAAGATCACGGTAAGATTTTCGCAAGGGATGTCCAGAACCAAGGTGTTTCGTCAGAGAATACATAGTGATCACCTTCTCTTGGAGCTGAAGCAAATCTTTATTGAACACCACCTTCGTAAAAAGATTTGGGTTTTCTGGTATTTTACCTTCTTTATAGGAGCAATTAAATTAAAATAATATGAAAAAGTAGATAGGAAAAGTGAGAACTTGGAGTTCACATCTTGAGCACTAAGAACATTAGCCCACATTTCATTTGCCAACAAGTGTCTTAAAACATGGATGCTGTTATCTGAAATTTGACGTTTTGAGTTTGAACTTAGGAGTATTTATCATAGGAGACACATTAACCCTTGAGATCACCAACCTGAGCATGGTATTTTTTTTAATTGGTATTATTAAATGGTATTTAATTTTGGTATTTTTAGTTTTACTACTTCTAACAAAATTAATATATATATATATATAATAAATATATATTGGCAAAAAGCGGCTAAAAGACACATTTCTTAACCTATGCTTATCGGACATTTTTCGCTTGAAATATTTATTACTATCTGCCATAAAAGTTTGTGGCACCCTTTCGTGATCACCCTGTACAGACTTACGCCTCGCTGGCCTATAAAGTTGCGAAAATCTTATACTTTCCATTCTACGGAAAATAGATTACAAACTGTGATGAAGTGTGCTGGGAATTATCAACTCCAGGTCCTTATCGAAGGCTAAAATATATTTTGATATTAATAATGCTCTGAGGGGAAAATGACAGACTAGTAACACAAGTAAGGCGCAGTTGGAGGTATCGACTGCAGCCCTATATCGAGAGGTAGGAAATGAAATTCCTATCTACCTCTGATGTTTCCAATACCCTCGTCTCATAATCTGATAACAATAACATGCATGCATTCTTTTACTCATGACGCAAGCACACACAAATAATACGATGACTAATAGTGTACGAGTATACCGCATACTGCCACAACATATAAACTTTGCGCCATATCTACTGTCATTGTTCCATAAATGGGATGTAGGTCAGTCACGTGTGAAAGAACGATCGCGAGAAACATGACACCAAAAGCGACTGGGTGATCTTTTGTGTCTATGGTGCATTTGTTTGCGGAAAGGTTGCACATGTCAGTCCTCATTCATTCATTCACATTTACAAAATTAGTGTTCACCCAAACTACTTTATTTTTAGCACTTTAAACCATTTTGGATAGTTTTGACTTATTAATATTACTAGTACTTTTATTTTTACTAGGATAGTTAATAAGCTCATTTGGAGCAGAAGATATTTAACCATCACAACAATCTTATTCATTTGTGCGTAAATTCAAATTAGGACGTTGTATATATATATATATATATATATATATATATATATATATATAACGTCCTAATTATATATATATATATATATATATATATATATATATATATATATATATATATATATATATATATATATATATATATTGTATTTTAACCACCAATAGTTCTAAGATGGTCTTTGATTTAAAGTTTCAGAACGTTTATAAAGTAGTTCTTTTATATAATTTTTATCGGACAATGTATCAGTTGTTAAGTTGTTTAAGTGAGGGTACTGGAAAATACTTGATATTTGTTACGTATAAAAATGTGTACATTAAATTTTGTTATTATTGACCACAATGTTATACATATCTGTCACAACGTCAGCCCAGACGCTGCACTAAGAGGGAGGTGAATTGTAGCTAAACTCATTTACAGTGTAGTATGATGATTCTAGAAATCGTGTTATAAATTCTAAACAATTTAAACCTGGAATAAATAATGTGCCTATCAGTCAAAATTTTTGTTTTAGTATATTTAATTAAACTGTAGCACATTTACTTGTATTATTCAACGTAATCGTATATTTCTCAAAACATATATAGACACATATCTTCTATATCGAAGAACATTATCTAATAACCTGATTTAAATGACCGGATAATTATTAAAGAATCTTCGTTCTCTACAATTCCTAATAACGACATATAGAAATGCTAATGCATTCACAATTCCCAAACATTTCAGAAAAGCGGGCATCTAGAAATCTTGAGATATTTAGGAATAAAAGCTCAAGTTATCATTCTTCTCATAATATCTGTTATGTTTTCCACCGTCCTTGAAAATTGAACTTTAAAATGATTCTTCTAAAGTTATCTTATTTTCTTCACGGCACAAGAAAACGCTTAGGCACCGATTCGCTTACGAAATTAAATATATAGATTTTTGGATTTATTAATATGCTTGTTTTAAAGTGCAAACATAATAATACGCAAACCATAATCATGATATTTACACCATATTTATGTCATATGATCTAAAATTTCCTGTAGTAACAGTTCCAGAAAATTAAATACTTTGTGTAAATGTAATGGAATTGAGCAACCTCGACTTGATAATTATTTTAGCCTTTGACTTATCCTTTCTTGAACCAAAGCACATTCGAGCAAACATAATATGATTAGATCAAATATGCTCCTTCTAGAGTTAGCAATCAGCGAATTCCACGTATTCTATATTGGCTCTTTGATCTTTAGTGTTGAAACGAATCATGCTCTCTAATTTTACATATCATATATACAAAGAGTGTATACAGAAATATGCTATGTTTACCCAAAAACTCAAAGCTGTAATGTTCATCTTAACCCTGAGCAAAGCACGTACAATATGATAATTCATCATAACTTATATATGTCATATTTCTGAGATTTTTATAGTATTAGAACATATAGATAATACATATTTTTATCACGCACATAAATTTCATCCCCATAAACTTAACTCTACGCTGTAAAAAGCTTTCAATAAAATAATAAACTATGGAGATATATTTCCCATTACTCTTATTCAAACAGGGACGTTTTAAACTACTTTGACGTAGTACAATAACAATAGTTCCCTAACTTTATATTGTTACAGCTTCATTAAAAACTTTTCTTTCCTAACGTAATTAAAATCCCCCTCTAGTTGCAGTGTTTTGGTAAACATTTTGAAGATTAAAAACACTAAATGAAAAATGATGTCTTTAATAAATAATATTTGTTGTCCTATTTACGAATATTACATTTTAAATATTTCACTGAATCTTTAATCTCTCCTCAATTGTAATGTTATGAAAATTGAATTGATTTAAAAAAATTGATATTCTAACGATATTGAAAGAAATGTGTCAATCATACTCCTGTCACACATTTTTTATATTTTGTGAAAAAAGGGAAACAAAAATGGAGTAGACATCCATCAATACTTTTTTTGCTGAGCGTAAGCGAAGCCTGCATTTGAAGGGCAACAAGAAATATTTCACTTCCACCTGCCTTTCTGTCTGTTACTCCGCACTATGTATAAAAAAATGAACTGTCAAGAGATTTGAAATTTAGCATGCAACTTTATTTTTATGCTGTATTAACAGCAATGATTTCATTGACGGTTCATGTCGCTCCAAAGGATTGTCCTGCGGAAAAGCTTTAGCAAGCATGTTACATAGGTCTTATGGATACCCATGATGGCAAAGAGAAAATAGCAGAAGAAAAAAAATTGTAAACAAACTGAGGGATTTATATAAGATATTAAAATATGCGATTTGTATTGAAAGAGTAAAACGAAAAAATAATAAAGTGTAATGTTATTACTTCAATACTGGCTATGAAGCTTAACTTAAGTAGGAATATTTCATGTGGCAAGATATCTTTCGAAATATGATAAATTTTGTATGAAAATTCATTTCTAGATAGACAAGAATGATTTGCTTACTTGTCTATGTCCGACAAGACTAAGACGTAAAAAATACATGTCTAAAACCACAGTTCATGTCCGACCATAGAATTTGGTTGAGCGTCATT
Organism: Homalodisca vitripennis; assembly: GCF_021130785.1. NCBI lineage: Eukaryota > Metazoa > Arthropoda > Insecta > Hemiptera > Cicadellidae > Homalodisca > Homalodisca vitripennis. Next base: position 54,990 of record NW_025776229.1, on the reverse strand, counting down.
GAAGTCTATCCCTCAGTAGGTTGACACAGTTTCTCTTTGTGATTGCCTGTCTGTCTCTGTGACAGCATTACATCTCGAGATGAAATTATGTGTAGATTAGAAATTTTGCATCTAACCTAAAACACGAACCGTGTCGTGTACCCCTATAGTGTTATATTAAGTAGAACAGATGTTGTGTTTAGAATGGCTTATTACAGACATTGTTAGCGAATAGCACCTTCTCTCAATAATATATATATATATATATATATATATATATATATATATACACACACACACACACACACACACACACACACACACACACACGCACACACAAACAACAAATATTTTATGAATGTGTCACGCGAGGGTTTAATGAGGGTTTAATATTGACTGGAGTGAACTCTCCAGTATAGTCTATGTATATTATTGTTCATTTCCTCTTTTCTATTATATTTGAGCAGAATGTGTTTTCATATTTATATTTTGAATTTATGTGGTGTTTTTCATCATTATGATAACTACAAATGCATTTATTCTCGTCACAATAGGCTGAGAGAAAACATTCAACCCCATGCTAATGAAATTATAAAACTACATAAATACAGCTTTATTTGATTATTTTAAGACTATGGCATAACAATATATACTCTCCAGTCATATAAAACAATATTTCAGATCGTAATACTGAGTACGAGTGTTTTATATAATTTTGTATTCGTTTGGCTCAAGTCTAAAAACAGGTTGCTTTTACAGATTTTATTGTGTTTAGGTTGCAACACAATATACAACAGGTTGCATTGTGATTATTTTATAATAATATAATAACTGATCTTATCATTTTGTGGTATAAGAAAGTTATAATTTTACGGTATAATCGTAAAGTTTCATTTATTTCATTTTAGAATGTCAATCAAATTACATAAGTAAATGGTGTTTCTATGGCATATGTGAACATAACTTTTCTTACCCGTAAAAGATCAATGTAAAACTTTTAGCTAACGCTCAGAAAAATCCCATAGAGTGACATACACCATAATCAAACTAGATGTTTTTTTATAAAAATGGAGCTTTGTCCAAAATTTCAAGTCTGTAGGCTAGTTAGTTCCGAGATTAAGTTTAGGCAAGCAGGCAGCCAGAAATGAACTTTCTTCCTTGTCCTTCAGTGACGCCTTCACTAACGCTCAGCCAAATAATATAGTTAGTATAGTAAAATGGGTTTTTTTCTGGGATACTATATTCTTAAAGACAATTAAAGCACACACTGATGTTCAAGACACTGACTCAAGATAGACTGGTATATTAAAACAATACGCCATATCACTCAAGTAGACAATTTCCTAAGATCGAGGATGGAAGTATGAATAGAAATAAAACACAAAGGAGAGTATTATTGTTCGGATCTTCTTTGTCAAAATCTTGAAACGCTCTTCTATAGTGAGATTTAGCCTCACTCTCATCAGTTCCGAGTTTGTTTTGCTCTGAATTGTCGAAGTTGCTGTATTTCTCTAGGAGTCCTTCTTATCTTTGTGTTACATTTTCCTGATTCCATTTTGAGGATTCCCTGGGTGAAAGCCTGAAAGTCTGAAGTGTTTGAGACTTCAGCTGTAACATACTTGTCCTCCTCCACCTTAGATCTCTTCAGGAAAACCCTGGTTAGTTGCAACTTCTCTATTCTACAGCACAATTCCCAATGTACGGTCACCACACTCATCTCTTCTTATGATATAGATGTCTACCAGAAGTAAGCCCTGAGACAACTGTAGGATTATTCAACTCAATTGATTCTTCACATATTTGCTGTGCGACGAAATCTTGTTATAAGATAATATTTTATACAATTTTAGAAAAATCTTAATTTTCTTTTTCAGAATAAATGTAAGGTTTTCCTGCCTCAAGCTATGGCCTACACAGGTAATTTTTCATTAGAAGAATGAAGAAACTAGTAATTAATTAACTAGAAGAACTTTCATTAGTATTAAGTGTGTTCCAAATTGTATGCACACTGAAGGGATCTTGAAAACTATAAGAGATACAGCAAAAATTAATTGTCAAAGTTGTGCGTAGTAATAAGACTAACAAATTAATGTCGTCAAGTTGATTATTGGTTGCATCGTCCACTCGCTGCGCTCAGAAACTTTTTTGTCAACATTTTCAAACTGTCTCAGCTCTGTTATTAGTACCTACATGGAAACGTTTTTACATGAAATCTGTTTGAACTAGTTTTTAAATATTAAATATTAATAATTATTTTTCAAGACCAGCAAGCAGGAAGCGTAGGGTTTGTGTAAATTTTTAAAAATACAACGAGATCCTTTAGCTAGTATTAATAAACTAAAAGTTGTAACTGATTAAACAAATAGTATATTTGTTACACTTTCCTCGTGTTTTTCATAAATTAGTTCACAAAACCCCGTTTTTTATATGGTTGTTTGAAGGGAATTTTTATTCTACTGTTCTGATAGTTGGCAAACCTGACTGATATTTCATTGTACAGAGAGTTGGAACCAGCTGTTTAGTAAAACGTAGGAATTGTCAGATCAGATACTCTAAAAATTACTGTTTTTGAAATTTTTGTAATTGAATAGGAAAATAGCATGTTAGTTACAAATTGTATTATTATTTAACATTTTATATAAAAAAACTTAATATAAAAATAATGAAACAGCGTAATTAAGAATAACGGAACTAAGTTTATTCTAAGTAAAAATAATTAAAATGTACGACGTTACTAAGTAATTTGTGATTTTAGGAATAAAGTCTCACTGATGGGAGAATAACTAAAATTATTGCAGGATTAGCTTTCAAAGCAATAAGTTTTATATTCCACCATGAGTAGTCTCTAGAGCCGAAAGTTTTGTGCCCTATATCGTGGTTCTTCAATCATTTACTCGCCGCTAATATGTCGCAAGTGAGCTGGAGCGATGGTTCCTTTAGATTCGAAATATGGTAGGACAGCTTGTATGTGATTATTAGAACTTTAATTCCCGTCCTGAAAAAAGAGAGTATAACATAAAGATTGGCCAGAACAATGATAACAGAAAACAGAATATTACTAAAATGCCATGTAGAAAAGGGGTCTGAAAGAGTGGGTGAGTGTTACATTGGACAGTGAATGTTTACCTTACCCAATACCTAACCGGTCATGGGAATTATATCTTCAAGATGGACAACACAGAAAATTATTAAAATACTGTTTATCTCTTGCGGAAAGGAGAAGATAAGGAAGGAGAGCACGATATAGCCATCTACCAACTTATTTTGGACACGGATAATAATATTCAATAAACTTGACTGTGATGAGGAGGTCTGAATAAGTGTCTGTAAATGTGAAGAGTAAGACCTAATTGCAAATTAAGTAAAAGCAGCAATGATGTACCTTATAGCACTAGGGTAAAAATTTGATAAAAGCTCTATGAGACAATATTAGGCACTCTTCCCAAAAGATTTTACTAAATCCAAGATGGGACAGCGTTTGGATTGGTGGTTTTTAGGTGAAAGACTAACTCAACTAAGTTTCAATAAATTCACAAATTTTTCTTTGTTATTTTAATCATATATAAATTATTTTTAATAATTTTGGTTGAAAGAAACTATTATGAGCTCTTTGGAACAATTATCAAAGATGAGATTTGATCGTTAAAATAATTAACAACACCCAATCCTTATTTATTTTAGTACTTACATTTCCTACTAAATCCACGGCATTATGGACATTGCCCTTACTAAAGACATGGACATACACATAACGCATAATGATAGCGAAACATTATGCCGCAAATATCAAATATGTCTGGGTATAAAATCATCAAAGTTGCTGTACTCCGAGAGGTAAATGACAGTCCGGAGTAACAGGCGTGGCGAGCAGAGTTTAGTTGGAAATTACTGCCTCTAGTTCCGTGTCGAGGGTAGGGAAATGTAATATCTTAGTTCCTGTGACATATCCAATATCTTTCTGTCACCAATTCTATAGATATGTCGAACATATTTGGTATTTATCCGTACGATACTCTTAGGGACAACTGACAGGCTAGTACAAGAGGATCGGAGCGGTGGGGAGAGGAGGTATCGACTCCAGCTCCATATCGAGAGGTTGGAAATGAAATTCCCAGTTCCTGTGACATCTCCTACACTCTCCTGTATCTGTGTCTGATATCAGCACCATCCATATACTATGTTAGTTTTCATTTAAGCAGACACAATCGTAATAATAATAATAATAATAATAATTCTTGATTGCAGTAAAACAATTAACAAAATTGCATTGCAAGCGTCATTTCATCATTTTGATTTAAAAATCTATAAACTAAAACCTATCTTATCATAGGCACAGTTAATTCCACATACTCATGTGTGAACCTAACAATATATTGTATTTTGCATGTTTTGGATATCAGAAAAGGATAAATAGAATAATAATAATAAAATATTAATCTTCATCCCAGCGGCCCATCGTAAACTCATCAACGGAGTAAAATGCCTTTGACAACAAAAAGTGTCTTAATCGAGATTTGAATTGTTTGGGTTCATTAATTCGTTTGAGATCTCCAGGGAGCTTATTGATTAACTTGACACCCATTTGAGATGGCAAGTGTTCGAACATAGCCGTTCTATGCTGTTCTGTCCTGAAAATTGTTCCTGCCTCTGGTCTCGTACTGATGGACGTCCCTGCCCTGAACCAGTTCACATTTGAATCGGCAGTACAGGGTAACGTCGAGAATACGTATAGAGGCTGGGTAAGGTTAGAAATCCAAGCTCCCTGAAGGCAATTTTACACGACTCTCTGGGTTTTAATTTCGAAATTATTCGAACAGCTTTCTTTTGTGTTCTAAATACTCTGTCAAATTTGTATTTGGAACAGCTGCCCCATAGTCTCAAACCGTAGGTCAAATGTGGATGTACTATGCCAAAGTAGGCAGTTTTCAGTACATCAAACGAGCAGAATTTTGCTAGATTGCGTAAGACATAAGTGCCTGAGGCAATCTTTGAGCAAACTCTGTCAATGTGATCGCTCCAGGTCAGTCCCCTGTCCAGGTACATCCCCAGAAACTTGGTGGATTCGGCTTCATCTAAGATAGCTTCATCCGCCATCACAATTGGTCTGTATTCGTCTTCTTCTTGACGGAGACAAAATTTTATTACGTTAGTTTTGGCATAGTTAGTTTTTAGATTTATCTTTGAAAAGTGCTCGATGCATGCGTTTAGTTCAATAAAGGCTTTGATCTCAAGATCTTGTTTCGTACTTGATCTGATACAGAGAGTCGTATCGTCCGCATATTGAATCACCTCTCCATTTAGAATTGATGAATTCGATCTGTTGACGTAAATGAGAAAAAGTATGGGCCCCAAAATTGAACCCTGGGGAACACCGTACTGCATTTTTACTTTGCCTGACAAGGTGTTCGTGATCTGCACACACTGCTCTCTGCCACTGAGGTATGACGAAAGCCATTTATGCGGCTGACCTCGAACACCACATGTCCATAACTGATGCAACAATGTCCCATGATGCACACACTCAAAGGCCTTTGAAAGATCGAGAAATATGCTGAGCACTTGTTCTCGCCTCTTCAAGCCATCAAAAACACAGTCAATGAGTTTTGTTACAGCATCAATCGTCGATTTGTTTTTCCTGAATCCGTACTGCTCAGGGTTAAGAATTTCAAACTGTTCAAGAAAACCTTCAAAGCCTTCTAATGAAAACCTTTTCGAAAATTTTGCTCATGACAGGAAGAATGGAAACAGGACGGTAATTACTTGCGATGCAAGGATCATCCTTTTTAAAGATCGGAACCACTCTTGCTGTCTTCAAAGCTGAAGGGAAAACGCCTTGGGCGAAGGACAGATTTATCAATTTAGTAAGTGGTGTCAAAATGTGCTTGAAGCAACGCTTGATCAGCCACACGGACATTCCGTTGATGTCGCTGGACTTCTTCGGCTTGAGGTCTCTCAAGACGACTGCCATCTCCACCTCCCCCACAGGAAACAGAACCATGGAAGAGACCGGTCTCACTACTACATTTTCTACAAGATTGTCACAACTGAAAGATGTGCTTGGTACAGCCACAGTCGAAAAAAATGATTAAATTCGCTAGCCACTAGAAGTGTGTCGTCTGTTAATTTACCGTCAATTTTTAGTTTATGATTTGATTGTTTTGAGTTATTTGTTTGTGATGTAACGCTTTTTATTACTTCCCACGCACTTTTTGAAAAATTTTCTGCGTTCTCCAATTTTTGTTCAACATCTCGTGCTTTAGCGGCTTTTATTTCCTTGCGATAATTTTGTTTAAATGTTCAAAAAAAAATTTTTGAAGTTTTCGTTATTTGATTTTAAATAAATTGAATGGTAAAATTTGAGCCTTTCTCTCAAGTAGAGAATATCCTGAGTAATCCAGGCATTACTCTTCCTATGAGATCGCTCCTTTATCATTCTATATGGGCAAGTAATATTTAGGTAATAATTAAGGCAGTCATTGAACGCAGTGAATGCTTCCTCTACGTGTTCAAAAGCATCCACAAATGACCAAGATTCTATTTGGAGGAATCTGTTAAGAATTTTAATGTTTTCATTTTTTAAATCTCTTTTAAATTTTGCTGAAGAGGGTTCGTATTTAGGATTGAATTGTTTGATTACAGTCTCCTGTGCGAAATGGTCAGAGATGGCCGCGTCGAGAACAGTAACAGAGACGCCCGGAAAGTTTGTGATGACGTTGTCGATGGCCGTACTCGACCTGGCAGTCACTCGAGTTGGTGTGTTCACGGACCAGACTAAGTCAAAAGAAGTGCGAACATCGCGAAACCGCTGGGTTTGAGGGTTGGTGTGGTCTAATACATCAATGTTGAAATCACCAGTAATTATGAATTTCAATGCCTTGGAGCGTAAAAAATTTAGAAGGGACTCGAATTGTTCAAAAAATGTTGTGAAGCATCCGTTCGGGGATCTATATACTGTGTATTGTAATGTACTGTTGTGTTGGCTCAAATTATTGACTTTGCATGATATATACGGTGTTTAATACTGATTACGATAACCGGTCAATAAACTATCAGTTGATAAAAATTAACTAACAAGGAAACCTAAAGTATCAAACAGATTAGAGATTTTTTTTAACTAAATCTGAAGTAACTGTTGAGCAGTCAATTTAAAATAAACCAATAATAATAACGGCCCACTTCCCTTTCATGTTTTTCCACCATCTTGTTTCTGCCGTGACGATCGATATTTACAATAGGCCTCTGGTCAGTTCTCAGTGGTTGGCAGTTTAGTGTAGACCTATTTTGATCTGTATTATTTATTTCGGGTTTAATGTTAGTGTTTTGTTTAATAATATAATACACAATGTTAAAATTAATGAGTAATTTGCAAACTAAGCAAGTCCTGTGACAGAAAGCGACTGCCGGTTGGCGTCAAAATGTTTCTTTTTTATTCTGTTTCCAATAATGTGACAAGTGCAGGAGGTTGCTATTTACCACTTTAAGTTAGGGCGCGCCCTCCCCCCAGTTGCCCTCAAAAATTTTGTATATGCCAAAAGTACGTATCATTAACCTAAACACATCCGAGCATCTTTATTTAAACTGCTAAATATCTAGAAATGACAGTGTCTAGTGACTTTTGTATGACCCTGTACTTATAAACCATAAGTACAATACTTCAATTAAGCCTTTGTGTCTAATTTATTTATATACAAATTATTAAGAACTTTCATCGCATAAGACTAATTTGATAAAAACTTTTACAGTAAAAACACAATTAAATGTAACAAAAATACTAATAGTATAAATTAGTACAATACTGTGATAAACAGCGCGGAGCATGGTTATTGAGGAGGAAGTCCAGCAGTTTCCTTACATTACTTTTTTAAATTAATAGAGTATTATGTGAGGAATATTTAAATTAGTGGATCGCTATCGATACTATTTTATCATAGCAGTGAAGAAAGTTAATTCTTAATTATAGATGAATATTTTACAATATTTACCTGCCTGATTTCACAGACGTCAGAATACAAACTCAGACGTAGTGTACTAGCCAGTTTACATGATATACATATATACCAAATATCAGTAATGCCTAGGTATTGGGGTAGGCGGGAATATCATTTCCTGTCACTGTTAAGTCACACAGCGCCTCTTTATGACTGAACGGTTTCACGTTATATATACCGACTTGTTACTAACGGTGCAGGTTATGCTTGTAACAGAAAATGTAACGCTTGCAATGTACTTTTTGTAGTAAATATAGAAGGTATGACTAATTATAAGAGTACTCTAGGCTAGTAATAACAGCTGATGGCAAACAACAATTATTCTTCTCGTAATTAAATTGCAAGGAGGATAAGTATCCTGAAATTTCGTGTACTTCCGAAAAATTATTGAAAAAAATTCCATAAAATTCCGCTAAATACTTAAAAAGCGCATTTCTCAATTGAATTTAGGTTTCTAACTTCAAAACACATCACATCTCAAACCTAATATAACCCAATAGTTTGTAGTAGTATTAGAGGTCGTTCATAACGGTTACTATCATAGAGATTGAAAGTTTCTAAATATACCTTCCAGATCCTATTGTGTTTGGCATTATTAAATGCTGCAAGCTTCAAAACATCTGCGTAAGAGAACGGAGATTTGTGGTAGTAAATGATTTTAAAGTTAATCACTCCATAAACTCTGGGAGGTAGTTAGTTATGATAAAGATTTTCGCCCTGGGCAAACGTTTTTACTCTATGGCTCCTCCGTTGCAAACATAGCTTTGAAACTATGTTCAATTTTTATAGAAAAGATAGATTGTGACTCTTTGACTACACCGCTCAAAAACTCTTCTGATGACATCCCAGTGAAAATAAAAAATTCGAGGTCTGGATAAGCGATAAGGGGACTGATCGAGACTTGACCCAACGACTAACATCGACGTTTTGTATAATTTAGAATTGTTACCATAAAATATAAGTAAATCCCTTTAGGCACTTTTGATCTTTCAGGAATTATACTCTAAGATGCCATTGAATACGACTGTGAGACTTTCTACCAATAATGAGCATCAGAGATAGGAATTGGAGCAGAAGGCCAATTATAATATCATAAATTGCTCTAGCTATAAGGAATCAGTAATGTTCAGAGAGGTTAGCAAATCTAAAAAGTACCACAATCATCGTTTTATCATTTTAATGATCGTGAGAGATTTTTGTCCTGATGAATAAGAATAGCGGAATATGCATTTCGATTTGTAACTATCTCTGCTTGAAGAGTTGCTTCGAGAGAGTGAAGGTTGAGTTCCTGATGATGACTCCTTTGTTAGAGCTTCAGCTAATCCTCATTAAGATGAATTGGGTTTTGGAATGGGATTTTTAATATTATTAACAATTGTGAACACTTTCAGCTACAATTGTGTGATCCAAAACCGTAAAACTAAGAACTTGTGGATGATTTTTAAGAACATTTTTACACTCATTTTACCCTGAAGACTAAACTAAACTTCAAATTATCCAGATTAGGGAGAGAGAGAGAGAGAGAGAGAGAGAGATTCTATGACACTATGAATAAATTTAATCAATTCTCAAATTTATTTTGCAACAATAAATCTACTTTACGTCAGTATATTATTTATATGTCACAAATTGTTTCTTATTATTCGTGCTATTGGATCTTTAACTTCATGGACAATCTGAGGTGAAAACTTTCCCTACCTAAAGTATGCTCATGTTTACGAATGTTATACAATGAGATAAATAAATTTAATTATGATTTTTTATTTGTTATTCTAATACAGTGTAAACAAATTTCGTTCGTCACATAGTTTGCCAAAACTAATAATATTATCGAACAGTTAAGGGATTAGGGTATTGTTCAGGTCAAAGATAGTGATTTTTGTGGTTGAATGGACCGAACAAGATTTGTAGTAACGGTCTACCACAGAAACCACAGTGGGGGGTATAAACCTCATTGTCAGAATGTCACTCACATCGCTACTCCTCTAGTCAAGAGCTGACACTATTAACACGATTTGTAATAAGATAGGTATTAAATAAGTCCTTGAAAATATACATATTTTTGCTAGCAGACAAGTTGTAATACTTAAACTTATTAATATTATTGACTTATGAGGGTTAAATATAAAAGTAAATTTTAAAGTTCAGACTCAAAACAGGATTTTGCAACGAGGGAACTCTCACAAACAAGAAATCTTAAAGATCAATATCACTCCAACAATTGGAGGCCTAGATTAATTGCTAGTTGATGCAGGAAATCATGGAGTCGTAATTTGAAGAGGATGTCTTATATGATCTTCTTATCTCAGGGGTAATCTCGAAGGATTTGTCAACAATACTCGAGCATAATATTACTTTAGTTAGTTTGGCGCATATATTGTGATGTTCTAACCCTCGTTATACATTTTACATCATACACGCATAATCAGTTATTTGTCTTATACATATATGTATTTAAAAGTTTTTTATACATATATGTTTTAAGTTAGATGCAAAAATTCAAATGTATTAGATGCTGTTATTCTCGATATGTAGACTGTGGTCGCAAAGACGGACAAGCAATCACAAAAGAAAGAAATTGTTATATCCTTCCGACTGACAAAAGAGAAACTGTGTCATCCAATTAATGATAGTCTTCAATGACGCTCAATCAAATTTCATTGGTGGGACATGAACCACCATAAAAATCATTCTTGTCTATGTAGAAATGAATTTTCATACAAAATGTAAACGTTATATTTTTTAATAAGATATCTTGCCACATGACACGTCCACACTATTGTTTATTGAGTTTGGGTTTTCAAGGCCAGTATTAAAATAATGAATGCTCTGGCGAACTAGTGAGTATATGTACAACGCAAGATGCCGTTGGTATCAATATCTTATCTCCGTCATTTAACATTGACTTTCCACTCTATTATTTTGTTCGTTTTTATCTATCATTAAAAAACACACAAAATTAAATTTTTCAAAACTTCTATAATTCCACTGATAGTGTTTTCAAAAGTAAATTTAATTATTCTGCTGTTGCCATCATGGTTATGTATAAGACCCATGAAACAAGAACTATAAAACAATATTTGCTAAAGTATTTTCGTAGAAAAATCTCATAGAGCGACATGAACCGTGTTGAACTTAGTGCTACTAATTTATAAATGAAGCTGCATTCAAAATTTTTAATCTATAGGTCAGTTCATCTGCGATATATCGTGCGGAAAGACACAGATAGATTGACAGACAGGCTGAAGTGAAATTGTGCCAGCCCTTCGAGCGATAGGCTTCGCTGATGCTCAGCCAAGCAAGTAAAGAAAATATTGATGGATCTCTAGCCCATTGTTGTGTACAATCTTTCGCAAAATATAAACAATTATATTTCATATTGACAAAAGTATGAGTGACAAATTTCTTTCAATATCAATCCAATATTCATATAACATTGTAATTGTAGAGAAATTACAGATTCAGCGAAATACTTGAAATTTAATAATTGTAAGTAGCACATGAAATATTATTCATATAAACAATATTAGAAAGAAATCATATTTCATTTAGTGCTTTAATCTTTTAAATTTTTCACTAAAACACTGCAACTAGAGCTTTATGGGAATTGTAATTAGGTTAGGAAAGCAAAGTTTTTAATGGACCTGTGACAGTATACAAAGTTAGGGAACTATTGTTATTGTACTACGTCAAAGTGGTTCACAAAGTCTCTGTTTGAATAAGAGTAATGGAAAAATACGTTCACAGTTTGTTATTTTATTGAAAGCTTTTTACAGCGCAGCGTAGTTGATGGGGAAAGACATTTATGTGCATGATAACATGTGTTTAAGTTATGTTCTAATATCATACAGATTTCAGAAATAATACGTAACCAGAGGTTATGTATGATGAATGGTTATATTACATGTGCTTTGCTCAGGGTTACAATGAACATTACAGCTTTGATTATTTGGGGTAAACACGGCACATTTCGGTATGAAATCTTCATATCTAAAAGTATAGAGCATGAATCGTATCAATATTCAAGAACAAAGAGCCAATCAAGAATGGCTCCAAGGTATATATTTGATATGATTGTATTACGTTTGCTCAAACTTGCTTTAATTCGAGAAAATATGAGTCAGAGACCTTAACAATTAACAAGTTTAACCTAATCGAGTTTGATCAATTCTGTTACACTTTAGAACAATTGCCAAAGGTAAAGTTAGGTCAGATGACAGTATGGTATAAGTAACACGTTTATGGTTTGTGTATTATTAGATTGCAATTGCAGAACCCACACTCTTGTATACACAAAACTCCAGAAATCTACATATTTAACTTCGTAAACGAATGTTTTCTCCAGATGTTTTCTTGGCCAGTGAAGAAAATACAGATATCTTTACGAGAGCCATTTAAGGTTCGAGTTTTAAGGATGGTAGAAAAAATATAAAATATGAGAAAGATTTTAACCCAACCTCCACTCCAGTTGTCTGTAAAGTGGGAGAAATCTTCATAAGAGATTGATGAAACAAAAGGTGAAATGTATCACACTACTGTGGTTTTATTAATAATCTATTTTAAATATACCAGATGGTGTTCTTAATCTTATGTAAAACGTTGCGTAATATTATTGTTTAGTTATTTGAGTGTTTTGTTTAATTAAAATTTGTAAACAGCGACTTTGTATAAGAGAGTTTAGGAGAAGTATGCAACAAAAGGAATGTGGTTAAGAGAAATGTACGAACACATTTTGAAATTTTTTGTTGATTTTATTGTTTAGCTTGGTTGAAAACGTTGAAATTTATCTTAATTTGATAAAACCCGAGTTTGTCTAAAAGAATGTATGATGTTACACAGCAGAGAGAATTGAGAAGGAAAAAAAGAAAGTGAACAGGACGATGAACAATATTACAATCTCTCTAATTAATGTAAATGTAATTAATGTCATTTAGGTCAGTGCTTGTAGCCTCGATCAGAGCTGCATGCATTGTAGTGCACTTCACTTTACTGATGAGTTAGTGAGAGGTCATTTAAACTCATTTAAACCATGGTGCTACGATGGACTGGTATGGCTACTTCTGCCCAGAGCTAATCCACAATTTAAACACAAATTGAACTGTATATATATATATATATATATATATCATATCATATCATATATATATATGTAAAATAATATTTTCTGCATCATATTCAGCATGTATCAAAGTTATAACGGGCAATGGGATATATACCGGTCGATTGGGATTCAGCTAAATCGCATTGAGTGACATGCGCACTCATCGAAATCACTAATAATATATAAAAATGAAGCTTCATGCAAATTCAAAGTCTATAGGTCAGTTATTTCTCGAAATTTATTTATTTATTTATTTTTTATTTATTATAAGCTTCACATAGGTTTATTAATTTTCAGCATAGCTAAAGATAAACATATGAATTGTCAATGTTAAAAATAAACTAATAAACTAACCTAAACTAATCAAGAAACAGTTACATATATGCAAAGCTTAGTAAACTTGGTCTAAAAATTCAATAATAGGGACTAGTAAACAACTTTTATTCATTTAAGTAGGCTATTCATTAACTGAATAGTATGCCCGGTTCATTTAATAATCGTAATAAAATGCTACCTCATTAGGTAGCATTTTAGGGAAGTTTTAAATGCATTTATGGAATTCTCCTTCTTTAGATTTGGAGGTAATTTATTATATATTTTGAGAGCTGAATAATAAGGACCCTGCTCGAATAGTTTTAATCTATGTATGGGGTATTGTAAGGGTTGATTTCTGATGTTATGATGGTGCAATACTAGATTTTTTTGAAAAGAGTTGTTATTAGTTTGAAATAGTAATAGGATTTATAGAATATATAGAGATGGTAAAGTGAAAATGTTATGGTTTTTAAAAAGTGTATTGTTCGGACAGACAGAAAATATATTTTTCCAATATATCGAGTATTAGTGTTCGCTATCGCTCAACCCATGTTGTGTCTACTTATGATTTGGTAGCTTTAAATGAAATTTTATGAGTATTCTACTAAGTTTTAGTAACAATATTATTAATCTTCCGGATGGCACAAGAAATACTAGGTATATAAAAAATGAAATAAATTATTGTATGCACCCGAATAATTCTAAATGTAGAGCTGTCCGAAACTATTCTAAAATATCATATTAGAATCTCTAGTGTTTCTTACATTGGTATGTACCTTCCGTTAGAGATTTAGGAATTAATAACGTTTTGAGTTAATAATTTGAACATAATTCAGTAAAAACTTTAGAACAACGCTTAACAACATATAGCATTTCTAATTAACGCGTACATCTAATTCCATATTAAAAATTACTAACAAAATCTGTGTAAAATATATTAATAATAAGATAGTATTCGTTTCCTGTTATCTATTTGTGCAGTTATTGAAATACGGAACATATTCTTCTTTGGGCATAGAGTTTTAATTGGTAATAACTTTATAAATCAGTATAAAGTTTACTGTAGATTCTGTAAGATTTTCATTAAAATATAAAAATACTTCATAACTATAACTATCCTCCAACATCTTTTCATTTACAAATTACCTTTTTTGATATTTAATTACAAGTTTGCCAACTTCTATTTGGATCAGTTGATATAGAAAGGTAATCAAGTATAGGCTAAGACAGACATAATTATATCAATGCTCCTCATCTCGTCATCAAACAAGCATTATTACGTTATACATGAAAGAGTTTTACATCTGATGTATCATCGGTTTAGCCAAAGTTCTCTGCTCATAACTTTCACTGCATTACTCCCTAAATAGCTTGGAAAAGAGTAATAGACGTAAAGTTCATACAGCCTGAGTTCTATCAAAGTTTATACGCAATACTTACATTTAATTAGACTCTGACTTTCTAATATATGATCATATTACAATAAATGTGAGTAATAAAACAGGTTTGTAATTTATGTGACAAATAAATGTACAGTAATGTAAAACGAAATAAAAACATATTAAAACTGTGATAAAACTTTCAAAATTAAATATTATTGAAACTACAAAGTTGATATAAAAACTGTAATTACACATTTTAGGTTAAAAGCATTATTATGTGGATGGATAAACGAGTAAATTAAAGTCGACACAAATCTTTGTTTTAAATATATTCTTCAATGTAAATTTATTCGTTAAGAATAGATGTAGCACTATGCAAATCATTGCAATGTGGTCAAAGGGTAATCAATTCGTCTGTCCGTATGTGGAACAAATCATAATAGTGAGTCCCTAGCGACTTGGTACTTAGATATATAACGGGCAAAGGAAGAAGATTGCCTTTTCGATTTTGAGGTCAAAAAGATAAAAGAGCAGACCATCCGCCTGTGTTCACAAATTGCATTGTATCGATTTATTATTGCTAGTGATTTGTGCCTAACTTGATCAAGGTAGTTTTGTGTTTCCATGATATAGGTTTAATAGGTTTTACCAAAGTTCACTGGACAATAGATAAAAAGATTCATAAAAGGCTCAAAGCCATTCACCAATTTCAGAAAATAAGTAAGAAATTACGTTCCTTTAAAAAAAATGTAAACCTGGTAAATACAAATTTGCTTTTTAAATACCGATTTTTCGGTTTCTGCATTTAAAATCTTCTTAATAAGCAAATGTGATAAAAATAAATACGACTGGACATTGAATATATACCACGAGTTACTACTTACTAAATCATGAATTTAATGACTTAGATTTAATAAGATCCTCAGTAAAATAATTCTAACATGGCATCTCAAAGAAATATACCACATTTAGCTTTGCCTCAAAAAACTATTCCTTGTAACTTTCAAATTTTAACACCCAAATAGAACATCTTTCGTGATTATTCAACATATTAAAAGATATAGAAATATCACCGTTCGTAAAACCTAGTAAAAACTCACTCGATATTTACGTTCGTTAATGTTCAATATCTAAAATATGTTTATTCTGATTTATTGTATAATTTTCCTGCGAAACGTTTTTACTCCACACATTAAGTTTTTGCAGTATTAGTGGATGAAACTAGAAAAGAACAGTCCATTCGTATTCTGTCGACAAAATGAACCCACAGAGAAGATCTGACAACCTCGACTGCTATGCTAATGTTGATTCTTCTGTCAGATGTTGTCGTTCTTGTTTTGTTCCCTTTCTTTTAAGATTTAATCTTTATTGATATACAGCAATAGTTACCTAAAAATATAATCTGAGAAAATTTTCATTTCATATTTTATAGCCTCTTGACACTATCCCATTTCAACCTCCACCAAAACTAGTGTGGCTCAATTTCGGCTTCTGGACTATAATTGATAAATGTCACTACTATGAACTCAACCACTTTAAATGGAAAATAAACTCACAGTTGTTCATGAAAATGTTTCTTACAGTGACAAAGCATCATTTCACTCCCAGAGCCAGAACTAAAAGATTTGCGTGACTCACAAACTTGAGACAAAAATAATACAGCAAAATCCGTATGACAGTCACCTAAAAGGCAAACCCATCTCTATAGACGCCTTAGGAGGTGTACTAGACCATTCCCAGGCTTGAGTCAAAGATAGCACAGCAAACTCCGTGTAACAGGCACCAAAAGGAATACCCAAAATACCAGACACGTAAGGATGTGAACTAGACCATCCTGTTGTTGACGCAAACTCTATGGTAATTTACATGGGGAACTTTACTTCTAACGTTTTAACAAAGAGGAATTCTTAAACCTGCATTATCTTTCTTTTAAAATTCAGTACACCCAATTCTATTTAGGTGAATGATTTAAATGTAACACAATAAATGAAAGTGACTTTATATTTGGCTTTGTTTTAGTTCTTAGCCTATAATTGATTACGTTATTTATGGTATGTATTAATTTCAGATACTGTTGGTCTTATGCAGTTATGCAGGATAGAAATAAACGGGTGTGATGCGTGACACAAAGAGCTAATTTTATGATATGAGAAGAATGACCACGGCCAGGCCCGCCTGGTGACACTTTCCGCTTGTGAAAATTCCACTTGATTAATCGTTCCTGGGCTGCATTGCCGTATCCATGGAAACCTCCACTGCTGCAACACGTTGCCAATCAAACACGTCCCATTTAATGAAAAGATCCTTTTGTTAATGTCATAAAAGTAAACAACTTTATAGATATACTAATTACATCAATACAAAGTTACATATGCAGTGATAAAACGTCATAGCTCATTGGATGAACCCCAAATAGTTGTCTGACACTAGCCTTTAGAGCAATTAGTTTAAAATGAATTTAGAGTTTAGCTCCAGTTCACCTTCCGCTTAGTTCCTAAACTCAACATTCACATTGAATCGATCCTTCCCATCCCAGCTACGTTATGTAACTTATTTTAAAGTCATTATAGACGATGGATAAACAACATAGAATGCTTTGCAACAACTAAAATGCCGTATTTTAGAATGGTTTAATTGTTTGCGTGCTGTAACTTTATGATAAAGCTTTAACATATAAAAGAGATGGAAGATACAAAGTCTTAAAACTACGAATTTCTGTACATAACGCAGTTTGATGGTAAGGGTTGATACAATCCGGATGTGTACCTGAGGAGGTAATGATAATGTCTTTATCTAGAAAGCTACTGGGTAACCAGACTGAGCTTCTTTGAAGAATCTTAGTTGAAGTCTACTGAAACCTATGTGAGTGTTCAATGATTTAATTTGATTCAACAACAAAATCAAAATGGGAATGAGTATCGGAATAATTTTAGACAAATGTGAGCTCTAACCTTAAGGAGGAATTATAAAATTCATAACGCTTCGAAGGTTTGTATTATAGACGATTGTATTATTCAGATGATGTGCCACACAACTGAATGAATGAAAGCATCAAAAGAATTTTTATTTGGAAATCTGTAATAGTTTGTTTTTTGGTCAGTATGATAGCAATATGCACAATGTCCAAGTATATGGGTTAGTTGGTTTTCGAGATGGACAGACAGACATACAGAAGACAGAAATGAATTTTTCCAACCCCCATGAATGATAGGCTTCGCTAAAGCTTAGCCATAAACGTAAATGCAATGTTCTTAACATTGATAATTTTCTACGATACTAGAATTTTACTCTGAAAGCATTAAAAGCATTTGTTTGGCCAGTAAAACCGGAAACATCTTAAATGAATCTACCTTATGGTCATATGCAATTTCTTCCACTAAGTAAACAAGAGATATTGTAAATTTTAAATTTCAGTACATATATAACTAAAAGTGAAATATTAGCCGCAGTAACGGGGTTCAGGAGACAGAGTTTGATGAATGGGCAGGACAAACGGTGAGTTGTAATCTCATCTATGTGACACACACACACACACACACACACACACACACACACACACACACACACACACACACACACACACACACACACACACACACACACACACACACACACACACACACACACACACACACATATATATAAATTAAATTTGTATAAATGGAAATAGCCTTATTTAATTTCAATAAACTAAACATTGAATCGCAAAAAGTACTTGCTCCGCCAGGACTCGAACCCGGATCTCTCACTTGCCGGGTGAACCATTACCACAGAGCCCTCACTTTTTACGATAAAATTATTTTGTATTTGGCCGTATCTGTCACATATGAGTTTAAATAACCTATAAATTTGTATAAATGGAAATAGCCTTTTTATAATTTCAATAAACATTAAATCGCAAAAAGTACTTGCTCCGCCGGGACTCGAACCTGACGCGACGCTGAACAACCAATGTCTATTTGCCAACACAAATCTGTTTAAATCTATGTAATATTCCGGGTTAGGCAGACCACCCGTGTAGTATGCATTGTGGGAGAACAGTTTGGTGTATTTATATAAAACAAAGCTTTTTTTCCCATAAAACACCAATGCTGAGTCTATTGAAAACATATTAAACTCTATGTACAGGGTGTTCCAAACAGTTTAAGAGTTGATTGTTCGAATATAGACCTTTTTGAAATGTGAGATACATCATACATCATTTTAAAGGTATTGTGAAAAGAAACTCATGGTGAAAATATAATTCAATTATCTGAATTCGTGTTAAAATGGCGGGCGTTCTTTTTGAAAAATGTTGAAATTTACGGAACATTCTGTATTTTCTTATCCGTATAAGTTTTATTTATTCTGATTCCGGTGTCTTGCTGTGAAGAAACTTATCTTTATTGTGATATGCCATATGACTTATTTTAAGAGTATTTTTGTGTTGACCTCCCTCCTCAAATTTGGAAGAATAAAAAATTCATATAAGTAAACACTTTGTAAATAGCAACACGCATCATGTACACAGTTTTAAGGGTCTTGTTAAGACGAGCACTATATATATTTAAATTTTTTTTCGTATCTCCAATGGTTTTCTAAAAATAAGCAGAAATCTGTTTTTCACGTAATTTTTCCAAGGAATTTGGTATCACTTTGGCCAATGACCTCTAAAACTGAAGGTACCGAGTTCGACTCCAAATAATTATATGTTTATGTATAGAAATTATAAATTAAAAGACAAAAATTGGTTTTGGTGGTGGCTACACAATCTGTATTATTACTACTCCATGGCCACAAAACCCACAGGGCCACAAACTGTGCAAGGATGACTGACCAATTGCGTCACCAGTCCCGATTTACCCTAATCACTGACGTCATCATTAGTCCTGACCGCTGCTATCTAATTATCTACTTGTGTCGTATATCATGGCTTAGACTGGTAACCATTCCTACCCTAGAACCGAGTCTGTTAATTCTTTACAGAAAACACACATAAACACTCGTGTTTCTCAGAGAGTTGTACTCAATTCATTAACCGACTTAATATCAGCTCGTTATAAAGCCCATTAATCAATTTCACAATCAGGTTTTTTGTATAAGTTAAGTACACTTGTACAGTGTTAATAGAATGATGAATTGTATTCTAACACTGTTCTGGAAACATGTATCCATAAAAAATAAATTTACATACTTTTTTCTATTACATATTTCTTTATTTCTTTGACTTATTTAATGTAATAATAACAATAATAATAATAATAATATACATTTGTGTATGTATAGATATAAGGTTCGACTCCCGGCGGAGCAAGTACTTTTTGTGATTCAATGTTTATTGAAATTAAATAAGGCTATTGCCATTTATACAATTTAACGTAAATAAAAGTCATTTGACAGGTATTTGGTCTACCAATCATATGTTAGTTTGCTTATTTAAACACATATGTGACAGATACGGCCAAATACAAAATAATTTAATCGGAAAAAGTAAGCGCTCTGTGGTGTAATGGTAGCACATTCACCCGGCAAGTGAGAGATCCGGGTTCGACTCCCGGCGGAGCAAGTACTTTTTGTGATTCAATGTTTATTGAAATTAAACAAGGCTATTGCCATTTATACAATTTAACGTAAATATATATATATATGAAATGAATGAAAGGGAGGTCCATGACCAACTTCTTCTTCCATTGCAAATATGGCCAATTTCAAATAAATCAATTCATCAGTATTAGAGTTGTAGCCTCAAAAAGTGTTTGATAAAAATATATACAATAATAAAACTTTTAAACACTTTTTATATAAGGTTTTAAAATGTATACATCAGTATTCATTTGAAATACCGAACATAATTATATTTCAAATGCCATTCGTGATTTTACACGTTGTCTATTACCAAAAACCAACCAAACTTGGTTTAGAATCCATGATATATCGTTGTCGGCTAACATAGGACATCAATTCCAATGTGTTATAAATAAAAACCAATTCCAATCTTATATAAAGAAATTTAAATTAGATTTTAAATACATTAAACATTGGCTGTTTAATTGAAGTCATCTCGATAATAAACTAACTTTATAAAACTAATATTTTGTCTCCAAACTAATTGAAACGTAACCTTGAGAGGAACACAAACAACCTCAGGATACAATTACATCATACTGAACGCGTTCTTCTGGAACCACTCTATTTGATAAACTGTCGGAGCTGCATCATGTACTGCTTATTGCGAGTGGAGCAGTAAATAAAAGATGAGAATGGCTGAAGGATTTTAAGCTGTGAAGCTCTTGCGTCAGATGGAGCTGTGTTTCTTTGCAACGATCCGATGAAAATAATAACGGTTCAAGACATTGTTATAACTTTTTACACAATTTGAAATTTAAAACGAGGAATTCATTATTGAGATTTATTCATGTAAATAAGCCGTAGAACTCTGTTTTTGTTACAAGACTTTTTTGAGATTGAGTTAAGTTAAATAAGATCAAAGTCTTTAACACTCTTATCTCCACGTGAAGATTCGTGATAATTATGATTATACTTACTGTAGGGTAACATAGACGTCTGGTGCTAAATGTGTAAAAATAATATTATGTTATAAATTGATGCATGTAATTTATTAATTAATTCAGCGTACTTATTTTGGTTATTTTAAAATGAAACTTATTACTTATTTAAGAAAATCTCTTGTAAATAGATCGGTTGTTTATACATTTTAAAGAGGTATGTTTCTATTAAGATAAAATTGATTTACAAAAGTTTAGAATTTCAAAATATATCACAATTTACCTGAAGAAGAGATCATATTGCAGATCTTGAAACGTTCGTTGTTTTATTGTATGACAGATCGATGGAAAATGTCCGGAAAAGTCCTGTCTCATTTACTATCCCTCCATCGTAAAACACAAACTTCAAACAAAGAATATGTTATAAGTCGAACATAGAGTCAGGATATTTAATGTTATTTTTACTGATACAGTTGGTATTGTACAGATACACCTAAGATAATGTTTCCTAGATACCTTTACGCAATATGTAATTGAGATAAAGCGGCCAGTTACATATCAAGTAAAATAATTTGTACCTTATTTTTTGTAGAAATAAAAAGTGTTTTATACTTCTTACAGAAAATAACTAAACACCGCAACTATTAGTTTTAGGCATACTAGTGTTTTCCAGAAATCTGCTTAATAACTCTTGTAGAAAGTGCAAACACCCTTGGAACGGAACTTTTGTAGGATGTTTCATGTTTCGCTGAATCAGTCTTCAGAATATAAATCGTCATAATCCAAAAGTGTACATATTTTAATCACAAAACTATGTACATATACTGGAAAGTACTTTAGAATTATTATATAATTTATAACAACTGTTCGTCCTTATGGCCTGTAAGGTTTGTAGATGATTTCAGTATAGGATAACCTGAAATAAATACAAACGATTGCATTTATAACCACAATTGTTGCAATCAAACCAATTTCATATTTCTAAAAACCAGTTATACGCCTAAAAAGTATTTTAATATTGTAATGTTTCATGATGATAGAGTTTCTAAATGTGCAGAAGTATTATATTAAAAAGCAAGTTATTAAAATATCTGCTCTGTAAAAATTAACAGTCATATAATGCATATTTTAAGATGTAAGCAACACAATGGTATTTACGCATCCCTACCACGCCGGATGGGTCATTTATATTTTACGAGGTATCACGATTTGTGGTTGTTTAAAATATATTTATAAGTATAGCCATCAATTATAAACACAATATAATCAAAAGTACTATATCTTAGACTCTTGATGGACAAAAGGGAGGGAGAGTCATGAGATGCTGGAGATTAACTGTGAAGAAAGGAAAGTACTGAATGGAAGTGAAGCAGAAACCTTGTTTTAAGACTTCACCATTCACCAATTTCACCAACCGTAAAATTTTATTGACGTAAGAATAATGTATACCGTGGATAATAATTTTTAATCCTACAGTGCGTGGAAAACATTTACGGTTTTAATAACAGTTTTAATTTAGTTTATTCATAACATGAAATACCGAGATAATGTCGAGCGTCATTTTTATTTCCACTCAACCGAAAGTGGTTTTATCTCTCGATGTGGAGCATAACATCTAAATATGACTGATCTATCCTGATATCATCGTTGGTTTTGTAAGTAAAATGAAATGCTGCCATACTTTACAAAGATTATCCCAGAGACTGTGCAGGGTTGCAAACGTGGGTGAGGGGGGGAGGTGAGAGATGACGGTCATCAGTCCCTCATTCAACACCTGATCGACCTACTTCTCTCGCTCTTCCTCTCTGCCAAACATCTGGGAAAGAGTTCAGTTACACCATATCTGATATCTGATTCAACGTGATTAGAATGTGTGATACAGTCAGTGGAACATGTAGTGGGATACAGGTAAAAATATTGTAGGCAACACAGGTTTTTGATTTTCTACACTAAAATAAATTAAAACAATTTTCATAATCACTAATACTATATAATTCGTATTTCACATCCCAAATCTGCCGTTTTAATAACGGTGGTTTTAATTTTCTTTAATTTACCTCTCCATTTGTGGTCAGTGATGTGCCGCTCGATCCGCTTTCTCTATATGTCACACATCTGTTTTTTTAAGTACTCCTTGTAGGTTTTACAGCGAGGTATAAGCCAAACAGAAGTAAGCCCTCCTGGGGAAAATAAAAAAACTTACAAGATTCTGTTTTTCTACCATAAAAAAGAACTCATCTATATAGAATACCTAAAATATCAGCACAAGTGATGCATTTTGGATTTGTGAGTAGAGCATTTGATATTCTTTAAAACTAAAAAAAAAAAAAAACAGCAAACGTATTTAGTCCTGACATTTAAAAAATATTTTATAATCGACGTGTGATAAATTATAATTAATTTTGTTATTTTTAAATTTATACAGACGAGAGTTAACGCTATGAATAATAATAGTATAGTGGTAATCTCGTAATTAAAAAGTATGTCCACGATAAATATTCTAAACTAGGACATTAAAAATTAATTATGGTTTTTGACCTCTAAAAGAGATGAGTTACTAGAAGGATACAGTTTTTCAGCATTAAAAGGTTTTTAGTTGTGGTTTAGTACGAATATTGTGGTCAAAGACACGTCGTGATGGGAAATTTGAATAACGTATACTTTCAAACCTAAAATTTGACCTACTAAAAACCTCAGTTTGTTTAGGACCGCGAAGAAAATACACCTCTAGTTGGACATTAAATTTAAAATTAGAACTGTAAATACTTTCTTGGAGGTAACACAAGGTTTTCTTGGATGATACATATTGTTCCATTACATTCCATTTAAACTCTGCATGACAGTATGTATAAATATAAAAACTGATAGAGTTTATGTCTTTGGTGTTGTATTCACGGCTTGTATACTCGTAAAAATCTGGAGTTATGGTTAATAGAGTTAACCAATTTACTAAATCTCATAGTATGAGTTGATTTCCCAAACCTTTTTTAAATAGATAAATATTTTCATTTCTATAATAACAAACAATTAGGATAAACTGGATCTTCAAGCTATGAGTATAGTGTTTTATATTTCTTGATTTGTTATATCATACTAGTTTCTTTGTTATTTGCTTATGTAGTATATTCTTTCCATATTCTAATATTTACATTATAATAGCTTTGAATATATGCCTTCACGTTACTAAAAGTGAAATATTAGCCGCAGTAACGGGATTCAAGTGACAGAGTTTGATGAATGGGCAGGACAAACGGTGAGTTGTAATCCCATCTATGTGACATGGAGTCATTGATTGCTCTGTCACTGTCCACCTACGACACGGGATAGGAGTCTGGCAGTCAATAGTGTGTAACAGATGACGATGTGTTGTAATCCCTTCTATGTGACATGGAATCATTGATTGCTCTGGCACTGTCCAGTCCACCTACCACACGGGATAGGAGTCTGGCAGTCAATAGTGTGTAATAGATGACGATGATTTGTAATCCCATCTATGTGACATGGAGTCATTGATTGCTCTGTCACTGTCCACCTACAACACGGGATAGGAGTCTGGCAGTCAATAGTATTAACAGATGACGGTAAGTTGTAGTGACGTAAAGTCATTGATTGCTCTGCCACTGTCCACCTACCACACGGCATGTAAGTCTGGCAGTGTATAACAGATAACGGTGAGTTGTAATTACATACAAGTGGCAGGAAGGCTTTGTTTGCACTGTCACTGTCCACCTACGACACAGCATAGTAGGCTGACAGTCAAAAGTGTGAAACAGATGACGGTAAGTTATACTTGGTGAAAATTAACCACTTAAATTATAGTTAAATAGTAATAGTTATTTAAATAATAACTATCGTTATAATAAATACTTATGACAACTCAACCATTGTATGGTGTTGTCACTGACAATGCACTGTAGGTCTTCCAAATTATAACGGAAATATCTGATACTACAGAGTTAATTTAAAGTTTAATCAGTTAGACGATACCTATTGGTTGATAGTAATAAGCAATGTTAATTTGAACTATGTTGAATAATGCTTAGGATTTGATAAACTCACAAATAAAACTAATACATCTTACCATTGTAAGTGTAGTGGTTAGCGAAAGTGTTATCTACTAGGAAAGTAAACCCCTAGTTAACTGCTGTGGTAACTTAGGCAGTTAGTGTAGGTAGAGAATGGCTGTTACAGCCGAGATGAATGGCTTTAATTTGCAACTCGTTCTCGAGTATTTAGGACAGTCCGAATACAACTTCTGACACTGATTGTTGGTCTGATTGTGATAAGAGTGATTTACAAGTTGTCAGAGGGGGTTTACTAGAATCTCAATTGGAAGGAGATTTAGTAGCTGATAATGATTGGAATTTTGGTTTGTTTAATCTTTAACGTCAAACAATGTTAGTTTAGAGGAACGATTCAGGAAAATATATGAAAGATGTATTATTCGTGTCTGTTTCTTTTTTTGTTACATATCATGGTATGTTAAATTTTTACCATTTTCCAAATGAAAGTATGTATACATAAATTTAATGTGCAATAGGAACAAAATTGAACATTTAATCCACGTGCAACAAGAAGGCATAGGATTGGAATAGAGATTTCCCAATAAGGGTGTGTTAAGGAACACTTATGGAAATTCACTTTGATGATCTCTGATAAATAACTTACCAGCTCTAGAGTCTCTCCATGTAATATACTATACAGACTCCAGCAAAGTTTTCTCATCGCCTTAGTACACTCAACCGAAGAAGGCAGCACCTATTGGGGCTTCACTGGCAGTCCCCCCCTTCTTTAATTTTGTTGGTATTGAAAAACACACATTAACTCGTAGAGAAAGTATTTAGTTTTAAATAAAAACTTTGAATGTACCTTCTAAATTTTGGAACACCATCTCAAAATTGTATAAATAATGGATTTTTGATATCGTCGTTTCACTGGTTAGTGACAGTCGAAACACCAAGTATGAAAACAATAGATTGGCTCGCTTTATAGACAAAGAAATAAGACTTAATATTCTTTCAAATTTAAATAACGTAATTCGTTTTCAAGCTCTGGTAACCTTGTGAGCGGGTCACACGTTTTAAGCGATTCTCATTAGACTACCACGGACTGAATGGCGCTTGGAACTGGAATGATGACGTCACGTATCAGCTGATTGGGATCTACTTGTAATCGTAATAACAGAGTGAGCCCTTTATGTGGCGCGCTGATTGTAAATGGTCGATTTAATCAACATCTCAAAATATCTTCGAGAATATATTCTCTCAATAACACATCCATGCAGGAGGATATTTTACTTACGATGAATGTGAGCGTTATTGAAAGAATAATAATTAAATGTACGTAACGTCGTTTTAGGCTACCTAATTTAAATATATTTTTAATTTGACACATTATGATCTAGTTAACGGCTTATTCTTTTATTTTCTCTGATTGGTTAAAGAATTATTAGTCAACATAAGATCCTTAGAATGAAGTTTATTTTTAACTATTTAAAACAAGAATATAACAATATTTTTAGTGAATCTTTTCTATGTGTTTAGTTCATGACATATTGGAGAATAATCTGATAAACGTTCAACCCACATTCTAAACAAGTAACATGTTTGAGCTATATTTTTATTTATCACAATGTGTACACGATATTTTTTGTCTTATTTATCCACAGTAATGTATTTATGTATAAATAGCTAACACGTTCACATTTAGTACGTAACAACTTACCCTGATTGCTGATGTAAATATAACACATTCACATGCAGTATGTTACAATTTGCATATATTTCTGATATTAATTTTACACATTAATATTAAGTACGTAACAGTTTGCCTAGATTGCTGATACAAATATAATAAATTCACATTTAATACGTCACAATTTATTCTGATTGCCGATATAAATAAAACACTTTCAGTACCTAACAAATTAATCTGATTTATATACTTGCTCTCATAATTCTTTAAATGAGAAAATAATATACCGTATATATGATTACCAATAAAATTGTTAAATTTCCCAATTATTATATCGTATCCTCAAATAAGTGAATCTATATCCAGATATAATACAAATACGAGTACATACCACATAAGTACATAACACATAAGTTGTTATTAATGTGCTAATACAAATTTCCTTACTTTAAATATTGGCCTTAAAATATTTTAATTATTTAAAACTTTATTTTTCATACATCTCTGACAAAAAATAAATGATTCCTAAAGTATCACAATTTTTATATAGTATAAACATACTCAAAAGTTTAATGGTGTTCTTACAGGTTATTTGTCACAAAGAATAAAGTTAGTATACATTTGTAGATTGAGCAATAAAAGTGATCACATTCCTTCAGTTAACGATCTTGAAAATACAATGTAAGCTATCTTCAGGCTGTTTTATTACCTAAAAAGTGCATTATCGAAGTCTGACTGAATGTCAATAGTTGAATTCAGTAATTGGTTAAAATGTACGATTATCCATTAAATTGAGGTATTTAAATTTAATTATTAATTTTAGAACTGAATTAATTCTAATAAAAGGGTAAATAGTGCTCTCAGAAACGTTTCCATGAAGAATGATCTGCTAATCTTCAGATGCCATCAGTAATGATTAATGTAGATAGTTGTAGTTCAGTTATAGGTTAGATTGATAGCTCTGATAGTTATAACGGCTCTCAGAAACGTTTCCATAAAGAATGTTCTGCTAATCTTCAAATGCCATCAGTAATGATTAATGTAGATAGTTGTAGTTCAGGTTAGATTGATAGCTCTGATAGTTATAACGGCTCTCAGAAACGTTTCCATAAAGAATGTTCTGCTAATCTTCAAATGCCATCAGTAATGATTAATGTAGATAGTTGTAGTTCAGTTATAGGTTAGATTGATAGCTCTGATAGTTATAACGGCTCTCAGAAACGTTTCCATAAAGAATGTTCTGCTAATCTTCAAATGCCATCAGTAATGATTAATGTAGATAGTTGTAGTTCAGGTTAGATTGATAGCTCTGATAGTTATAACGGCTCTCAGAAACGTTTCCATAAAGAATGTTCTGCTAATCTTCAAATGCCATCAGTAATGATTAATGTAGATAGTTGTAGTTCAGTTATAGGTTAGATTGATAGCTCTGATAGTTATAACGGTAGATGATATATCTGGTAGGTAAGTTATAGTTACCGTGTAGATGGCAGCCGGTCCTATCTTCTCTACGTAACTAACGTATTAACAAAAATAATAATTTTATATAATAATTCAGAACCTTGTTTGTTTTTTATTTAAATATACGCTCTAGTACACATATTTAATAACTTTGAAAACAGGTTGAGGTTTACTCTTAAATTCCATGGGTGGCGCTATATATATATATATATATATATATATATATATATATATATATATATATATATTATACATTCTATGATATTAACAGCATATAAATTCATAATTGAATCTTGCCTTAAACAACTATTGTAAATATAACTTACTATTAATTTAATGGTTTGTTTACTACTGTAATAACAGATTTACTTTGTAATATGCAGTAAATAAAAACAAACGTTTTCAACAATGTATCAACAATTTACATATTACCTTAGAAACGACGAATAAAAGAATTTAAAAATATTGAACGCTCTTAATGTGTGTTAACGGATTTTGATCAACAGGAAGTACGGCAAGATAACAACGAGGATCCGAAATGGATGAGTTACCTTTATGTTTTACTATCTCATATATATTCTATATCAATATCTCTCATTTCCCAAAGTGTACACTTAGTTTTAAGAATGATTAATCACAGCATGTAACAGTGATTTGAGCAGCTTTCATACCATAAGTTAATTATTTGAAGAAGTGGTAAAGTTAAAGTAATTATTTAAAGTTATTTTTTATTATTTATTGAGGTAATTAAACCTCTTTTCTCTTCTACCTATAACGCCACTAAATTGTTTGTATGGAGGTTGCCAAATGCATGTTGAGGGCTGTTTTTAATCCTCTCTGTACCCAAAGTGTACAGGGAGAATTGGGATGAATTCGTTGAATGTGTGCGTGTGTGAGTACTGTTTTAATATCCAATTCCTTCTTAATAAACAGAACCTGTATAATTCTTTGCGAGATTAAATTTCTGACTTAAATCTCACACAACTGTTACTATACTTTTTGGGCAGCACAATTAATTATGATGACTCAAAATGTAAAAACATGTTTGAAAGCCAGTCATAAACGGTTTGATAAACTAACTTTAGAATTTAGCGTTATTTTTTTTAATACAGTGCCAATAATATTCAAAACAATGTTGTTCTTAAATTTAGATATGGCTCTATTTGTTACAGAAATTCACACCAGAGTGCAGACATAAAATCTATCGTCATTGATAAAATTTATATTACTAACTGTGAATATTACTTATATTTATATATTACTCTTATTTCGTTCTCTTATCAAATACTAGTGTGTTTATATCAATATATAATCTCCTCGATTTACTAAAAAACAGTGCTAAATTTTCTATTATATGTCTAGATAAACCAGTCATTATGGAGGGTATGGTAGTTTCTGAACTCCCCAAGTTGAGCGACCATCATTTTGAGAACAATGTTTACGTCTACTAGAGCCTCGTCATCCTCGTGAACAACTCGTGGAGGCTATTGCAGTTTCTGAACTCCTCCGTCTTGTTTTAGCGGGCAACTTGTTGAAGACAAACTACACGTCTACTGATGAAGTTATAAAATGCAGTTGAAATCCTTAATAAATCTATAAACACTACACCAATGATGTCACTTATCATTTATTTTTATATTGAAGTAAAATATTTAAGGGGTTAAGGTGGGTTTCTCCTCTTAGAGAAAAAAAGGAAAACATAAACAATGAAATTTCAACAGGCGAAGTTAGGGCCAATGAACTCTGACACAAACTGGGAACCAGCAGTTTAATGGTGAGCGCCAAACCACCTCCTGTGGACCAGCAGGCGGGCTGCTTACAAGGACAGGATCGCTTATCGGTCACTAATTCAAGCAGAAACTCCGCTCGACATTGCTTAACCGGATACACTGCGCCATTGGTAACAAACAAATCTGTATTTAGTAACGGTAACGGTTTTAGTTACTAAATCAGCATCCATCTGTAATAATGAGTTATAATTATAAAAAGGTTCAAAATGGTAACAGTACATTAACTCAAAATATTGGTCTTTAAAGTTTACAGTATTGATTTGACATACATTTTTGTAGGTTAGTGTTTTGTTGTGGTTACTGATGGTGTTCAAATAATTATTTGTTTATACATAAAATTCACATAAGCTCAAAATATACGCCTCAATAACAATTTAAAATGTTAGTATTTAATAATTTATAAACAAATATAAACTTCTTAGTAACTTGGTATCAAATTAAAAAAATAACATGTACTAAAAGCAGCTTCAAACCCCCCCCCCGCATCGTTTAGACATCAGAGACACCCAGACTACAACAATTAGTGTAATCTAGGTAAAGCTTTTGAGCTTCTTTGTTCTTCGTCCGCCGACCGTTTTTGGATCCCTTTAAACGAACATGACTTCTGATTTCAAAAGTCAAGTCTGCAACATCAGATTTCAGACGCTGCACGTAAGAGAAAGGTGAACTGGAGCTAAACTTAACATTCGCAACTGAATCAGCTCTTCGCACCGTAGCTGCGTTTATATGTAATCAATTATCGTTTTATATTTTTAACTTTTTCGGTGTTTTTCCATTTCGACTTCCAGCAAACTAGCGAGTCTGATGATTGAGTTCTTCCTAGGGGAAGTTTAAAGTTTTAAGAAGAACAAGGTTGTGTGCTTATAAAATGAAAAATAGGCTTTTAACTATTGAGCTATAATAATAGAGATGAAAATTATTATAGCTCAATAGAGGTTGTCTCGTAACAAGGACAAGGGATGAAAGCTTAGTGTATTTATAAACTGTGACGTCATACCGGCCACTGATCGCTAGTGGAATATTTATCAGTTGATCAGTGTTAGCCGACAGTCCCATTGTTTTCATTTCTATTGTTTTATCGATACATCATATCACCCTTCATGTTTACAAGTTGCGCGTACCAGTTCTGACATAGTCTCTGGGAATATACTTGTCAGTACAAGACCATAAACAATGAACGCTCAGCTTTGTGGCATGTTCATACTTATGAATGGATTCTACAGTTTGAGCAATTGTTAATTTTTAAGATTGAGCGGGATTAATTTTAGAAGATTTTTTATACTACCCGGGACCTAATAAATCACATTATTAGACTTCCGACCTCCAACGTGATCTGACGTCTAAAGAGTTGGACGGTCTTGGACGTGATCGAAGGTCGGGAAAGTACTGATCGGAAATGCCCCTGGGCCATCAGTGCGGGCTTGGGTGGAGGGAGGGGGAGCTTTCGGTGCTATCCTGCACTTTTTGCCGGAAAAAGAAAATCCCTCGTGATAGTACATAAATTTCAGCTGATATCAACTGTGTGCTCGTTATCTTTTTATATTTATAATTACGTACGTATGTACATGTACATATATATATATATACATAAGGATATATAATATACTTATTATATATACTTATGTATATATCCTCTCTTAACGACCCTTCGTGAGTGTCTTGGTTATTGGGAACTCTCATTTAAGGTACTTAAGTAGACAGTGTGAAGAACTTGGGGTCTATTGTTGAGTGTTGTCGGGGGGAACAATATTAGATATTAAGAATAGATTGTTAAGTTACTTAGGAGTAAGCCTACATGTTATTTATATCCATGTAGGATGTAGCAATCTGAGGGAAAGTTACCGGGGAGGTCCAGGGTGCAATGGTGGGTACGTTAAACGAGAGCCCCTTCACAGTATAGTACTAAATTTTCAAAG
Organism: Homalodisca vitripennis; assembly: GCF_021130785.1. Lineage (NCBI taxonomy): Eukaryota > Metazoa > Arthropoda > Insecta > Hemiptera > Cicadellidae > Homalodisca > Homalodisca vitripennis. Next base: position 22,879 of record NW_025776229.1, on the reverse strand, counting down.
ACCTAAATTATTTCTAGTCTAGACAGTGTGCTAGTTAGGCAATATATTGGCTTTAAAGATTTATATTATGTCAACGCCCTGCTTGAAAATTTTGTGCATCAACTTTTATGTTACTCTCGTGGAGAACTCTGTCGCGTTGGGAGGAGGAATCTCTCCTGGAAACGAGGTGCACTTTCAACAGGAGTTGTGTTGCTCATCTGGAGAGACTTATGTTTGTGCACAGAATGTGTGTGGCTCTGCAGTCCCCGGGTGCTGAGCCAGCCTCTCCTCGATGTGGGACTCGATGAGGAGTCGGGACAGTAGTGTCCGCTCCCGCTTCCAAACGTGGCTTCGGGGGCGGGAATGACTGTTTCCGTGACTGTGACAACTGTGATCGCTGCGAGAGAATGGTCACTCCTTGCCCATCGGGAAACATTATCGGAAGGGGAAGGGGAGCGATTAGCCTGTTTTCCGGATCGCTCACTTTCCGCTCACTCAGTCGGGTCATCGATCATCAGTGTTTGGTGGGTCAACTTCGTCCATTGCATAATGAAATACTTGATGAAATTACTTCGGTCAAACAAACTTCGACTCCATCCACTGCTTAGTCGGCCGACTTGCACTCCGACTTCAGTCGGGCCGTCAATCACCGGTGTTTGGTGGATCGACCTCGTCCATTGTATAGTGACTTGCTACTACTACTACGTACTTTGTTGAAACTAGTCCCGAATTCATTAAATGTATAATGGACCGACTTGAAATCCGAAAATACTTCGTCCTACTTTACTTACGGTTATTCTGAACTGAAACTTGATTATTGGTATGAGTGATACCTTTTATAATAAATTCAAATCGGAAATGGTTTTTAAAAGTTATTCCTACAAAACTTTCTCAATCTAACTTAACTTTTAAATAATAGTCTTTTGGCATTATCAAGGATAATAATAATTTTTAAAGCAAGGCACATATATTAAGACAAGTTCATTAGTGCAATTTAGTAAAGTATTTCCCGTTCTCATTTGCACTGGCTTAAGTTAATCATCTTATAAATATATCCCAAGATAACTTTCAGATTACCTAAAGAGAAATTATATTCAAGGAAAATTTCAGTTCTTTACATTTATTTGTCTCTGTCGTTCTCTACAGATTAGTTTCTAATAAAACATTAAATCCTATTATGAAATGATTTTCAATTCCGAAATTCGCTTGCAAATGTGTTTCTTTCAACATGCTCTCTCTACTAAGACTCAGTGCATATCTGGTAAAAGCAGGTAAAGATAGTCTCCAAATTTTGTATAGTTTTTTATAATGTCTCAAGTCAAGCAAACAGCACAGCAATCCACAAAGCAATGTTTCCTTCCAGATGGAGGGTTTAACCCAGAGATCAACAATTTGTAAAGTAGTTGTTCATTGTTTGTAGGTTCGGTGGTATACGTAAAAACAAGTTATTGTTAGTCTAAAATGTTTTTATACTGACTAAATTTATTACTTTTATTAACAATTTTAACAATTAATTTTGTACTCATATTGCAGAATAATCTCAATATTCCTTATATAGAAGAGAAACGACTGTTATACAAGCAATATTTGAGCTTAACCACGCAGGGTACATTAAAATGTTTAAAGTATAATAAATTCCTTAAAAATTAAAAAGTAGAGTATTAATAAAGTGTTATATTTTTACTATAGCAAAAGCAACCTACGAGTATAATCAGTTAAGTCATGATGTAAAATAAGTAAAGATGTCTTACTTTATCAGGCGAAGTTAAGACTAAGAAACTCTCTTTAACACTTAACCTGGGGTCCATTGGCTTATAGGCGATTTCCTAACCACCACCAATGGCCGGGTAGGTGGAGTACTTGCAAGGATAGGATCGCTCAGCGGTCACCAATCCAAGCAGCAGCCACGCTCAACGTTGCTTGATTCTGTTATCTTGCGATAACCGTTGTCCCGAAGAATGGGGGCTGTCGTATTGAGGGTATTTGAGTTTTGGCATTAGTGTGTTTTTCTTAACACACGGAACATTTAAAAATAACACCACTATCAAAATGAATTAGTTGATACATTAACACTAACTTTGAGGTTATGTTATTGTTTAGCTGTTCCTCAGCCAGGCATTCCTATTCCCGAATGCGGTGTCAGACAGTGGAAGAAGGACATGGCGACACAGAATTGCAGCGCACTGGACCATGCTGTGAAAGAAAATAGCCGACTGTCACAAGGGCTTGAATATATTCATGTAGTGGAAATGGCATGCATTTTGTTTTCTGCTGTAGTTATACTTCTTTCGATGGATTTGTTAAGGTGAATTGCTGTATTGTTATTAAACACGTTACATTGGTACCGTACTTTAATAATTATTTAAACTATTATAATCAAATAGTTTCTATATATTAAATGTTAACTGGGGAGCTTTATATCTGAGATATATAAATATGTAACTAATTAATGTTAATATTGTTATTCTTTGCTTGCGTTTACACTAGCACCTACGTATTTATTCATACCACGTATTCGTACACCAAGCTACGTTATGTGTAGAAAACTCGGTTATTCCGCCATCTTTGGGGATCGTGTCTAAAACATCGTAGTGCACTCAATTGTGCACCCGAATTTCAAACGCCGCGCTGAGTCAACGGTGACTTGGAAGTTACTAAATATCAGTATTGAATCAGTCCAGTAATAGCTACGTTAAATCGGCTTATTGTTATTAATCTACAAGTAGCATGTACGGAAAGTGTCTATATAATTTCACCGATGGTACAGCCAGAGCCTAAAACTATCCCCAGTTACAGAATGTATATTACAGATTAATTAAGCGATAACGGATTAATAACAAGACCTAATAATTTTAAAATAGGTACAGATATTAATCTCATAAATATCTCACAAACTTCGTTAGCCAGCTTGGTACTGCTATTTCGTACTAATATGTCGGCCGTTAAAGTTTAAATAAATCAAGAACGTTATTTATGGACCTAAAGAAAAATATTTTTCAAACAAATGCAGTTGTAATCCTATATTTTTAAAATAAACATTATTAATATTCCATTTGCCACAACATTTACCTACTTGTTCACAATGAACTATAACGACTATTTTTTAACTGTCATGTTAAATAACTTGGTAAGGCCAGGAATATGTAAAATTGAAATAAACGAGTGAATGTAAATTGAAATTTGAATCAAGACACTTTGTAAGTTTTTTAATATATTTATTATTAAAACTAGATTAATGTCCGCGCATTTAATCATTTGATGTACTGTTTCAATTTTTAGTTTTAAGTTTGTATCTATTACTGTATTACTACACTATACGTTACAATTTTGTCTTGTTTTGATAGTGATATTAATGTATTTCGTTTTATGTCATGACTATAGATTACAAAGTTTCAATTCAAATGTTTCAAATAAATTTGAAGATAAATATTATCTACAGCAACTTTGTTGCTATACTAAATTAAGTGTCTGTAAGTAAGACACAGATAAACCGAGCACAACAACTAGTCTTGAAGTTTTATCAAAAGACATAAATTTCCAGAGCAATGTGCGAGAGACAGGAAATTATAAGTCGATTTCAATATTCTACTGCTGCTGATATTGTTTATCCACCCCAATACTCGTTAGGGACAAACTTTTCTATTATTGGAGTTTCTGTCTGTAAGTTGAACGCTAATGCTTGAGGCTAAAATTGAACAATTTTCACTATTTAATACTAAAATAATTAACCTATTGTAACAGTAATATTAGCCGCAATATCGGAATGCAGGTGACAGGGTTTGATGAATGGAAAGGACAAACGGTGAGTTGTAATCCCATCTATGGGACATGGAGTCATTGATTTGCTCTGTCACTGTCCACCTACCACACGGGATAGGAGTCTGGCAGTGTGTAACAGATGACGATGAGTTGTAGTCCCATCTATGGGACATGGAGTCATTGATTTGCTCTGTCACTGTCCACCTACCACACGGGATAGGAGTCTGGCAGTGTGTAACAGATGACGATGAGTTGTAGTCCCATCTATGGGACATGGAGTCATTGATTTGCTCTGTCACTGTCCACCTACCACACGGGATAGGAGTCTGGCAGTGTGTAACAGATGACGATGAGTTGTTAGTAGTCCCATCTATGGGACATGGAGTCATTGATTTGCTCTGTCACTGTCCATCTACCACACGGGATAGGAGTCTGGCAGTGTGTAACAGATGACGATGAGTTGTTAGTAGTCCCATCTATGTGACATGGAGTCATTGATTTGCTCTGTCACTGTCCATCTACCACACGGGATAGGAGTCTGGCAGTGTGTAACAGATGACGATGAGTTGTAGTCCCATCTATGTGACATGGAGTCATTGATTTGCTCTGTCACTGTCTACCTACCACACGGGATAGGAGTCTGGCAGTGTGTAACAGATGACGATGAGTTGTAGTCCCATCTATGTGACATGGAGTCATTGATTTGCTCTGTCACTGTCTACCTACCACACGGGATAGGAGTCTGGCAGTGTTTAACAGATGACGATGAGTTGTAGTCCCATCTATGGGACATGGAGTCATTGATTTGCTCTGTCACTGTCTACCTACCACACGGGATAGGAGTCTGGCAGTGTGTAACAGATGACGATGAGTTGTAGTCCCATCTATGTGACATGGAGTCATTGATTTGCTCTGTCACTGTCCACCTACCACACGGGATAGGAGTCTGGCAGTGTGTAACAGATGACGATGAGTTGTAGTCCCATCTATGGGACATGGAGTCATTGATTTGCTCTGTCACTGTCCACCTACCACACGGGATAGGAGTCTGGCAGTGTGTAACAGATGACGATGAGTTGTCATCCCATCTATGTGACATGGAGTCATTGATTTGCTCTGTCACTGTCCATCTACCACATGAGATAGGTGTCTGGCAGTTTGTAACAGATGACGATGAGTTGTAGTCCCATCTATGTGACATGGAGTCATTGATTTGCTCTGTCACTGTCTACCTACCACACGGGATAGGAGTCTGGCAGTGTGTAACAGATGACGATGAGTTGTAGTCCCATCTATGTGACATGGAGTCATTGATTTGCTCTGTCACTGTATACCTACCACACGGGATAGGAGTCTGGCAGTGTTTAACAGATGACGATGAGTTGTAGTCCCATCTATGTGACATGGAGTCATTGATTTGCTCTGTCACTGTACCTACCACACGGGATAGGAGTCTGGCAGTGTGTAACAGATGACGATGAGTTGTAGTCCCATCTATGTGACATGGAGTCATTGATTTGCTCTGTCACTGTCTACCTACCACACGGGATAGGAGTCTGGCAGTGTTTAACAGATGACGATGAGTTGTAGTCCCATCTATGTGACATGGAGTCATTGATTTGCTCTGTCACTGTCTACCTACCACACAGGATAGGGTCTGGCAGTGTGTAACAGGATGACGATGAGTTGTAGTCCCATCTATGGGACATGGAGTCATTGATTTGCTCTGTCACTGTCTACCTACCACACGGGATAGGAGTCTGGCAGTGTTTAACAGATGACGATGAGTTGTAGTCCCATCTATGTGACATGGAGTCATTGATTTGCTCTGTCACTGTCCATCTACCACATGAGATAGGAGTGTGGCAGTGTGTAACAGATGACGATGAGTTGTAGTCCCATCTATGGGACATGGATTCATTGATTTGCTCTGTGACTGTCTACCTACCACACGGGATAGGAGTCTGGCAGTGTTTAACAGATGACGATGAGTTGTAGTCCCATCTATGTGACATGGAGTCATAGATTTGCTCTGTCACTGTCTACCTACCACACGGGATAGGAGTCTGGCAGTGTTTAACAGATGACGATGAGTTGTAGTCCCATCTATGGGACATGGAGTCATTGATTTGCTCTGTCACTGTCTACCTACCACACGGGATAGGAGTCTGGCAGTGTGTAACAGATGACGATGAGTTGTAGTCCCATCTATGTGACATGGAGTCATTGATTTGCTCTGTCACTGTCTACCTACCACACGGGATAGGAGTCTGGCAGTGTGTAACAGATGACGATGAGTTGTAGTCCCATCTATGTGACATGGAGTCATTGATTTGCTCTGTCACTGTCCACCTACCACACAGGATAGGAGTCTGGCAGTGTGTAACAGATGACGATGAGTTGTAGTCCCATCTATGCGACATGGAGCCATTGATTTGCTCTGTCACTGTCTACCTACCACACAGGATAGGAGTCTGGCAGTGTGTAACAGATGACGATGAGTTGTAGTCCCATCTATGTGACATGGAGTCATTGATTGTATGTGACAGAGGTCACTGTCCAGCCACCACACGGCATAGGACTTTATCGTATGTGGCACTTATACTAGGTAATAAGTACAATTACACTTATATTATAGTTACATAATAATAGTTAGTTAAGCAATAATTTTTATTATAATAAAACTTAAGATAAGTACATATTTAATGGTTTTCTCACCAACATTGTGCTGTATGTTTTTAGAATTATAACGGCAATGTCGGATACTTTGGAGGTAATTTTTTCTACCTAAATATTAATTGAGCCTCAACCAAGAAGAAGCGATATTAACAAAATTATAAAATACAAATAAATCGCTTTACGTATTAATAATCGTTTATAATGGGAATGGCTTGACAAATCAGAATTATTTTATTTACATTCAAGTCAGAGGAAAGTTTGTTTGCAGAGAAAAAATTAAAAATCAAAATCTTATAATTTTAAAATAAAAATGATGAAAATGTCTCGAAACATAATCTAAATTTTTTAAACTTATATATATTTACATTTATATATTAGACAATCTTTTAAGTTCACGATGTTTGATCAGTGGTGTAAGGCAGTTTAAAGAGATAATTTTAGCGTATATTTTTACCATAGATTGCACCAGTGACGAATTTAAACCATCTAATACTTTGACTACGTAACCCTAGCCTAATGAACAGAGCTGTTCATACTTGTTCATAAAATACTCGATAATGGTTGGCTTTCTAGAAATTGTGATATAATACTTTTAAAATTGCTCACGAACTAAACAGATTTCAACGAAACAATTCAATAAAACTTAACGATTCATTGTTTTCCAGACTACACCTTGAACCCCAACGAGGCAAATATCCGGCAAAACCTTATATAAATGACTATTTAGGCAATTTTGAAAGATCTTAGTTTCAATGATTTTCTCTTCCCTTATACAGGAACACTAGCAATAAAAATATGGTTTTTTTTTACTGAAGTAGTCTTTTTAAGCTTACCTGTACTTTAAATTTTTTGATCGATGAAAAAATGTAAATAGAGTATATCACTCTACTAACTATTGTAGACCTGAGTTAAATGATTTATAATCATTGCAACTGAACTGATCATTGAGGTACTGATGAGATTTAAGCACTAACATACAGTAGATGCAAGAGTCTATAAATGTGTATCCCTAATTAAAATGAGTTTTTTTCTATATTCAAACCGAGTATACAAAATATTTATGGGTTTTGTGTAAAACTTTAATGTGCTTAAAAATGTATTTGAGTAAAATAAATAATTTTACATTACTCCTTGTTAATCGTTACAGAAAAATGTACAAGAGGGGTGAAGATACCTATTGGTTGATAGTAATAAGCAATGGAAATTGTGAACTATCCATACACTTTATGATGTTGATAAATGTAACTAGTTGATCCCTCTGATTTATTGTTTCGAGAAACAGGAATTCTGCCAATTAAACATTTTTTATTAAAGTCCTATTATTCATATTTACAAACATTTCGGCTCAATTTTTCTACAATCCCACATATTTATAACACAAACTATGCAAATATAATCGGAATTAACACTATTAAACAACACAAATCATTTTAGACAACAAACAGTTTTTATCTAGCACATATTTTATATCGAAATTATTCTAATAGTTTTAGAAATTTCAAGCTGTTCGATTCTCCCTCTCTTGAGGCTTTTAAGAAAAATGTCAAGGAGTTTTTGATTCTCATAAGCAGTGTGAGGGCCCAGTTACTTATCTCTGTTGACTACAGACAGACCTAGACTATCTGACAATTGTCTCCTCTCCTCTCCAAACCATAGACAGAAAAATCCATTTACTTAAGTAATTATCCTATTTTAATAAATTTTTGTTCACTCAATATTTTTATTTGTTTTTGTCTACTTTCTCTACATTCATTGCTAATTATCAGAATTCCAAGTCATATCCATAAGTTATTCTGCTTTCGATTAAAAAGTTTTATAAAACTAATCTACACACTGCTCAAGATAAAATTCGAATCGTAACAATTTCAACTCGAGTCTACGCACAGGCCGTTAAGGCCCATGTAGGCTCTTTTCCCATTTTATTTTAAATTATTCAGAAATTATGTAGCAAATTTAATGCTGTTTTTACTAGGTATGCGTGTATGTATGTGGATATGTATGTATATGAATATATATGTATATTTCAATTTAACTGTTTATTGATTACATTGATTTATTTATGGTGACATAAGTCTTTTTTATATTATTTTAAATTTAATTTAATTTAAATTTTATATTAATTAGATATCCAAATGATACATTTGTTATCATTTTAAATATAAAGATTTACTATGTCTTTAATTTTTGGTATGGAAATAAACGTGATTTGATTTGATAATGCGTCTTAGCACTGTAAGTATAATGGTTAGCTAAAGTGCTACTACCAGGAAAGTAAACCTCTAGTTAACTGCTGTGGTAACTTAGGCAGTTGTTAGTGTAGGTAGAGAATGGCTCTTACAGCCGAGATGAATGGCTTTAATTTGCAACTCGTTCCCGAGTATTTAGGACAGTCCAACCACAACTTCTGGCACTGATTGTTGGTCTGATTGTGATAAGAGTGATTTACAAGTTATCAGAGGTGGCTTACCAGAATCTCACTCGGAAGAAAATTTAGTAGCAAATGGCGCTTGGATTTTTTTGCTTGATATTTAACGTCAAACAATGCCAGTTTAGAGGAATAATCCAGGAAAAGATATGAAAGAGGTATTATTATTAGTGTCTGTTTATTTTTCGGTTACATATGAAACATACATAACAAAATGTGTATATTTTTCCGTAAAAAACAAGATAGGAGTATATTACAAGGTGTCGCGTAACATTCTTTGCTAATGTCTTGCTTCATATAAAAATAAACCTTCATACAAGCAATTCAATTCGTTTTGGTTCCTAGATACTGTATTGCTCTAACAGACAGAAATATATGTGACAGATAGAAATGAGGTTTTCCATTCCCTCAGTGATAGGCATCGTTAAAGTGTAACAAATGAATATTTTCCCTTAGTTATGTGTCATCGAATATAGAATACAACTTAGGGATAACACAAAGCGCCTGAGACCAATACATACCCAATACATTTCAATTCTCATCCATTAAAATACAACTAACTCGGGACCGCTTTCTGTATTTCCCGAAAGGTAGAGTATTACAATATTTGCGTCACCGTTCTCCAATTCCCTTTAATAGCACTCCAAGTTTCTTACTTTGGTCCAAATATGTAAGGAAGATAAAATAATGCTATGGCTAATGCCCTAATAAATATGGTAAAATATTCATCACCAACTACCAGTTATCAATGTTATGTTATGAACTTGTCATGTGTAAATTGGGACGTGAAGCGAATATTGGACAGTTTGGGGTCTCTTAAACTAACCATTGATCTTTAATCTTGTAAGAAATTCTTTTGCCTCTTCAGGTGTTAAAGTTTCAGATAACCGCTCTTTTGAAATTTTCAAGAAATCTGTTCTGGATCAATCAAAGTGATTTATAAAGATGGCGTTTTCTCAATTCAAGATCACGTTCGTCCACCCTAGGTGTAAGAATACGGCGTAGGACGTGGAAATAACGAGGACTTCCTAATAAGCGTCCGTTATTTGGAGACTTCGCCGCTTAAAACACAATGTAATTATATTGTTAGTGTCAATATGGTTATGGTTACCGTGCGTCAAGTGGCGTCATGATTAGAGTGAGTCAAGGAATACTTTAATATTCATCTTTGTAAAATCTACCTATATTAAAAAAAGGTATAATATGTGGGATAACATGAACTTGTAAATATAAATAACAATGAACAAGACATCTACACAGTTAATATTTCATTTTATAAATGATGTTATTTGTATTCCTTCGTACAAGCAGAAGCTATAAACTAGCAATGTTCCAGATCACTACGATCTTATCAGACGTATAAGTTTATAAATGGGTCGTAAATAAACTTTTGCTCGTAAATCATAAGCTTTCCCACTGCCCTACCTCCATAAAATGTTGGACGTTATTTAGTTAAAATTTGTCTTCTGCTATGAACCTTCAATACATTGATCAAACAATTCAATACAATTGTCTTTAAGTCCTAGTAATGACAAAGTCTACTAAAGGTATATTCTCATGCTGGATTTTTGTCTATTCAAACAAGTTTCTCTTTTTTCTTGTATTATAGAAGTAAACAAATTACAAAAGGATCAATACTCTTATTTTAGAACTAAAACCAACACAATTGAATCACTAATATTTTTAATAATAAATGCTTATTATAATATTCAGACACGATATCAGTATAAATCGTCAATGAAAATTTCTATAGTTTTTACATTCATATAAAAGTACAGATCCCAAAACATATTCTAACCGTCAAAAGAATGATATATTGAATTTTTCCTGTAGTTTATGAGTATAGAATTATTGACAAAATTTGTTTTTTGTGTTTTAAAAAGTTAGCTCGTACCAATTTCTATACAGTTATTCACGACAGCTACAATTTCACTTCATGGCAGTTAAAGAACTAGTACCTGATTAAATTTGTTTAACGAATTCAATCAGAAATCCTCAAAAAGATTTTTTTTCATAAAGTTTAATATGTACGCATTATAAAACTCAATATTGAAAATAGTCAGCGTTATATATGTTACACCGACAAATACAGGAAACCTAACTAATAATAGTGCTTTGAATTCCAAATATTACATTCAATTTGATTTTAAATAGAAGGACTCATACAAAGAAAAACGTGAGGACACTGTTATTAAACTATAAAATCATCCTTTAACCACAATAGTTTAAAATAACTATTTGCCATGTATCTCTTTGTGCTTCCTCCTTTCAAATCTGAAAAAAACGTTAAAATTTCTGTGGTTTTATTAGTACTTATGCCGCTGTAACCTAAACAATTGCTGAAAAATAAAATAACTATTTTGCTGGTTTCAAAATAGTGTATAAGCTGTTTTAAATTTATTTTATTCTCAGTTATACAAAAACTGATGTAAGAACACAAAATTGTCAGAAGACATAAGCACTGGGTCATAAAAAGCCAAAATGCTTAGTAATCTATTGATTGCACCCATCTGAGAAAAAGAAAAGTTTTGTTTCGACAATTGTTTTACAGTACTAAACATACAATTTCGCTAAATAGATTGATACATAACGGTATAAGAGCAGTAAAACTGTAATTTGCTAGTGTTTTATCATCCGATCATAACACAGTTGGTAGTAAAATATTATTTTGTCGTGTTTCAGTTACATTTTATATCTCTTAAACTTTAATTCTTACATCGGAGATTTTGAAGTCTTTTTAAACGGTTAATATTTTGATACTCCAAAAATATTTTCTGTATTTTCATAAGCAAGAAGTGTATTAGAAAATAAATATTCAATCACATTACTACAAAATGTAGTCTGTTTTTCAGAAATTTCATAATAAAAAAAGAGACATATAGTGAAGGTACAGTAAGTACACTACATTTCTAGATTTGCATTATGATCTCTTACTGAGGTGGATAAATAACCTAACACCCACATAAGTTAGGAATCACAACAACCATGTTGTGTGTTACCCCATGCACTCTATCTCTAGAACAAGTACTTAATAAAAACAAAACACCAATAATCAAAACTGAAGTAAAGAATACGAAGGTCTCTGTGGCTAGTCGGTTAGTCCAGAAATATTGTGATCTGCACAGTGAATTTATTTTAACCTATTAAAATCCTCTCCGAAATTTCTAACAGCCTTTACGATCTATAAATTTGCTGAGACTTCTACGTCCTTTTTTCAACTATGTACTAAACTTTTAAAATTTGAAAAGTCACAGCAAAGCAACGCAAAGTAGAAAAAGTTCTTAGGGCAGTTGAATTGCATTCACAAATTACCGTAATTAGTATTACAGTTTGAAAACATTCACAGGATGATCCGTGAAAAAGTATTAATAACTCGTTTTTCATACTAGGATAAATAGTTTTACTGTACTTTACATTTAGAAAATAATTATAATGAATGAGACGCAGTTTAAAAGAGGTGCAAAGTATTGCCGGGAGCGTACCAATTTTGTGGACACACCAAATAAAGCTTGCAGTTTCATTAAGGCCAGAGACGCATTGCATCATAAATAACATATCAGCTCTAGAGACTCATACTCCACGTAATGTACTGTTCAGACTGCAGCCAAATATATCTTCCTCAATATTGTTATTGGCTGAGCGTAAGTGAAGTCTATTACTCATGGGGCTGGACAAATTTTATATCTGTTTGTCTCTTTGTATATAATTCTATCCATACGATATCGAAAACGATCTATTGACTTCTAATTTTGCACAAACTTTCATTTGTATACATACAAGCATCACCTGAGTTCGATAATGATGCATATCTCTCAAAAAAACTTACTGACCGTTAGCGAATATTTAACATAATTTTTATAGGTGACTACGATGGCAACAAAGAAGTAAATTAAGTAAACAATTTTTTTATGTACACAAGTTGCAAGAGCTCTCTCTCTCTCTCTCTCTCTCTCTCTCTCTCTCTCTCACTCTGTGTGTGTGTGTGTGTGTGTGTGTGTGTGTGTGTGTGTGTGTGTGTGTGTGTGTGTGTGTGTGTGTGTGTGTGTGTGTGTGTGCGTGTGCGCGCGCGCGCGTGAGAGAGAGAGGGAGAGAGATTTTAATTGTTAGATACATTCAGGTTCAAACCTTGAATGATGCGACAAACTCGTACTTAAAACCAATATTATTATTTTTAACCAATTAACTATTAATAACTAATACTTTTTACTCTTTGAAATTATGCGTAAAAGTTTTCTTAATCGAAACGTTTGTTTCGGCAAAGTCATTTAGACAGTAATAATCATATTAACCCCATACTTGCCAAGTTGTGTTGAAGCTGCGCAGGAAGTGGGGATCACGTTATCTCTGGATATATGGGTGTAACATAAATAACTTTCTGTGTCAGAGAATAGGCGTGTTTTGAACCCTTATATTACGAGCGGGAAACAGTTTGTCAGCTGTCGCGATGTCAGACCGTCACTGCACGCAGATCATCCCACCTTACTTTTCTGGGGATTTTCGGTACCAACCAACCCTTTCCTATTCGTTTTTTATACAAAAGATAAAATTCAATGATTTCTTCTAATCACCAATTTTATGGCTAATATTGCCATAACATATATATTTATTTATATATTTTAAAACTTTATTATATTTTGTTAGATACTTGGTTCTATTGTAGTGCATCTGATGAGGCAATGAGACTGCCACTGCAACTATTTATAGGTATATTTGATGTCGTAACGATATACAGATTTATTTTTAGATTCTTCGTCGCCGACTTTCTTTGGCTCTCTTCAGACGAACATGTCTCAAGATTCCAGGAGTCACGTCTGAGACAGACCAGGTGTTGTGTCATCCCTATACCATCGTTGTATTAGCATTACCCATAACCTTTTATCATTAGTCTTGGATTTATAATTGCGTTTCTATATCGATTACATTCATTTTTCTTTCTGAGTTTTTTGTCCTCTTTTGAAAAAAATTCCACCTAGTCCTAAAAGGACCTTGCGCTGCTACCGGAGTGACAGTATATTCTGGGATGGGTAAGGTTGGTGGAAGGGGCCGCCTCTTGTCAAGATCTATGAAGAAGAATTGTAGGGTATTCATCTCAGTCGTGTCTCCTTGGAAGAAAAGGAATCCAGCTCTGAACCAGCCTCTAAAGCTGGCAGGAGTGGCACGCCCTTATGTCCAGGCTACCAAGAATCTCTAACACTTAGGGAGCCCCACCAACTCCAATACTCATCTCCCGCAGTAGACTAGACCTATCGATCTACCTCATAATGCCGGTAGATGTAACCGATGGATGTAAATGTAATCGGAAAATCAATCTTCAACGAATTATGACTATCCGGAAATGAAGAAACCGTTCAGCGGGTGAACCTTAAAGGCCGAATAAATAAAATATATAAACGTATGTTGAGAACTATATGCGGAAAATGGGAATGAAATGAAGATTTTAGGAAGTGAAGCCTTCAGGGTAATAGCAGCTGGCATTTCTGGTTCTTCTCTACACTTCAACCTTTGAGTTTACAAGAGAATATGAGATATTACATAATCTAAGCTACTACCAATCTATTTGTCAGCAGTTTGATTTATTTGGGCTATAAATCATTCTGCGATAAAGGGGCGTGGCTCATACCTGTTTTCTTCAGATTATTGATCAGTTAAGCGGCTGCCAATGCCTATTTTTTGGTTCTTATTGGTTGTTTGAATTATAATGTAGAAGGACTTTAAGTATAGAAAATTTTTATGATTAAGACTTATTTAATTAGGCTATATGTATACTATTTTCCAAGGTAAAATGTCATGATTGTACCAAGTTTGTTATATTGTTGTTTTGCAATTTTATCCATGATTTTATGATTATCCGTGTAAAAATTTTTACCAGTTCCCATGGAGTGGCATGCACCATCATCGAAATCAGCGTTGCTTATATAGAAGCTTCACAGTTTGTAGGTTTGTTCACTCTGTATATTATGCGGACATGAATACTAAAATGAAATATTTCCAGCCACTCGAATGATAGGCTTCGCTAACGCTCAGAAAATTAGTTGTTATAAATTTGAAAAGTAAACTTTCTTATAAAAATAAACATTATCCTACAGCTGAGATGCAATTTTAATGTTCTTGTAAGCATGAACTAAAGTAAGTTATGCTTATTTAGTTTCATAATTAAAATATATCCGTTATACACAACTAAAGATCAAGGATTAATTTACCTCATAAGTTCTTACATGTTGGTAACTGCTAGATAATATTATTATAATTACTTAGTGTAGATTTAAATATTACATAAATTAGACTAATACTGTGAAATAACATTTGTGGTTTGATGCAAGTTTTCCCTTGTACACCTCTTGCAAGTAAATTTTGCTATGTGAGTTTTCTAAATATTTCATATTTTAATAAGTCAATGTCGGGGAACTTAGCAATGGCTTAGTCCAATACAATTAGTGGTGATTAAATCTGCTGTCTGGACGCAATATGACTGTCATTGTTAAAATAATGGGCTCAGCCATCAACTGCGCTGCCATCATGATGGAGGACCTTCATTGCCTCGCTTATATCAGTTTTCGAACTTCACTCAGAGAATATACTTCACTCACTTATACATTTTACAATGTAGTAACTCTAATACGCTAAAAATCAGTTACAACTGGAGGGTGAAAATGTGACGATGCTTGTAACACAATCTGAATTGAATGTTTGCTTGTTCTAATGAAACATACTTTTTTATATTTGATGTTGAAGAGAACAATAAAAGCTATACAAATTATGAAGTAAAATTACTCATATACACGTAATGCCACATAATCAGATAACACAGCATTACATTTCAGTTAACCCATTGACAAAACTATTTATGATAACGTGACTGATGTAAAACATTATTAATTAATTATAATTAAAATAGTTAAAAGTTATAAGATATAACAATAGAACACTGCCAGTTTTGTCGAGCACCGTGTATAATCTTTTACGTAGATTTGAATAAATGAAAAACAACGTTTACAAGTACAAAAATAAGCCTATGTCACATATCAATTTTTGATACATATATAATCTTATAATTAACTTAGTAGCATATAGTTTTTATTTTTGATACCACGATCCTACGTTATGTACATAACAAATTATATTAAAAATTTAGATCCTTTCCACGTGAGTGTATTCTGCTGAACCGCTCCATAGTGCTTTTAAGAACCACCTGTATTGGCGGCCATCTTGAGTTTAACCCCAAAATAATAATGTTATACCTCATGCAATTTTAGGTTCTATTTTGTATCATAGATTTATGGGAGGTGTTTCATTTTAAAGATATAATTAATATACATCGAATCGCATTTTTAAGATTTACGATATTTTTATTAGTTATCCTGAAAAAATATAAAATTTTTATATATTTCATTATTTAAATACATAAAAAAATAAACTTGATACAAAAACTAAAAAATCATTTAGATGGTTATTAATAAGATCTTAAAATTAAGACAACTTTAATAACGCTTTGGTAAAAAATAACAGTGTAAAAAAGCATGAGGTGTAATATTATTCATATGGGGAAAATCTCAACGTCGTTCGTTTTATTGCAGAGGAGGTTTTGCATAGGCTAAAATCATGTTGTAGCTTATGTTCATCTGTGAGCCTATAACAAGAAAAAATTAGGCTAATACAAGTGTTTTAATATTCGATGTAGGTCATATGAAAACACAACACGCTATAGTTGTGTTTGTTTCTTACAGTAAGATCAGTAATTGAGTGGACTACAATATGTAATTTATATTATGTATCAACACGTCTTCGATACTGCAATGGTAAGCCATCGTCATCTGCTGACTCTGTGACCTATAACTTGACATACTGTGTTGAACCTAACTACTATCTCAAGGGACTTTCACCTACAGTTTAGCAAGAGAGTATCATTTCCATAACAGCCTTTTATAACTAAAAACACATTTCAAAAGAACACAATTTTCTTCACAAAAAAAGTTCCTAAAACAAATGGAAAGTGGTCAGATTAACATTGAGTTTATCAATATTGTTTTAAATTATACCACATAAAATCGTACAAATTATTTAATGATCATTAACTATAACATTTATCTATGCATTTAAATTTTCTTTAATAACTTTGTTGAATAATATCACATTATTCCTGCGCCTTGTGGTCAGGTATGCTAAAGTGAACAAATGTTGGTCGTACATTTTATGTTAGTTATTGTTAGATAGATAATGAGCCCTGATTATAATTTCAATCCTTTTCAAATGGACTTCAAATTTATGAATACAAAAAGTCATAGTTTTATAATAATTCTTGAATTAAAAAAATGATTTATGCCTCAACAGGGACAAATTTAGTTTGATAATTGGATGTAGTTAGTGTGGAACCATGAGTGTGGAACGCCTACTTTCGTGAAATAGTAGTTTGAGGCGTCTTTGTTTTGTTCCCTTGAGATGAAGAATTTTTAATATAGGCCGCTTAGAGTTTGCTTCATAAACAGCTGTGTTTTATTTTTATAATAAAGAAATATTAGGTAGTGAGTTAATTTGATTCTAAATGTTGGTACATGTAAGTTATCACTTACAAGCTCACTTTTGTACGGTGTTCAAAATTGTTTGCTTAATTCGCTACGAAAAGAAAGAACGTACCCTCAGTTATAAAAAGATTTTGAACTGAATGGAAAAAGGGTATTATTCAACATTACGTTGTACGATAGTGAGTAAATTAAATTATTTTGTTATAATTATTTAATTATATAATTTTCAATTACAGATAAGTTATGCATTATTAAAGTTTTATATGAAATTCATTTTAAAATGATATTACTTCTCTTAATTGTCGATCCATAAAATTCCAGAAACGTTCACGTTGATCTTTATAGTAAATACTAACTTATTTCTAATTCTACGCTTTCTTAAGATGCATCATTAAAATATAAAGTAAGTTAGTATATATGTAAATATTTTTTTAATGTTTGTTAAACTGCATAATAATTAAAACTACCAATTATTACCAACTAATACAATTTAAATAAAAATGTATTTAAAATAAAAATTAAATATTGTTTGCACACAGGTTGCAACGTTTAAACTAAAATTGCATTCAACGTCAAAAGGAACGGACATATTTTAAAGAGATGGAAACAACGTCAGACCGTTATGTGAAAATGCCGAGGCTAGGGTCCACAGCCCGCAGCAGGGTTCAATTGACATGGTAATGCTGAGTAAATACCTCCCTTTGTTGTTACTGTCTACTTCGTTGTCATTTTGCAGTTGTAACAGAACTACAGTTATTTTACAATAGTAGTAAAAGTGATTTATATGCATGGATTTAATCGCAAAATTGCAAATACGGTTTGGACTACCGATATGGAGTCATGCTGCAAGCATAAAACCAAACTTGCCCACATTTTAGAAAACCATGCAGTTGGAATACATGTTAGGCAATAAACGTGAAAAAAATATATGGTGTATTTCTTCTTTATTATGGAAAAATCATACAACAATCAGGCATAATAATTTTTAACCATTAAAAGGGTGCAAATATGTAAAATAATATACCTTGAAAACAATAATATAGCATAATAATTATAATATTATTCTCAGTATGTGTGGAGGAAGACACAATTACCTAAAGATTTTCTCCATGCAGTTGCAATAACTTTGAATTTAATAGGATTTATGAAAACTTATTGTCTATATTATTAAGTAAGTTAAAACAGTATAAAGAGATCTCTCATTTTATCCAGTCGAAGGTAACACATTTTATCCCGTTACAAACACTGACTATTTCAGCCAAAATTATCAATTAACTAGCAGTTACCCACGGTTCCTCATGCATTTGCTTGTATAAAACAGGGTCACCATGGGAATTTTATTTTTTAATGACAATAAGATTATCATAAGATATTTAAGACTATGAAAATATTTAAAGAGTAATACAAATTTATGAATATAATAATCATAAACATTTTGAGACCTGTATCATAAAAATCGTTCAGAAAATAATGTACAAAAAAAACTGTCAACATTTTAAACGCACGGTTATTGATGACATAAACATGCAAATAAGATTTTTGCCGATTTGAAAGTGAAGAAATAATAATTGTGCTAAATTGGAGACAGACATACAATAAACTGTCTACTCTAACTCTAACAGTTCTACAAAAATTTTATTATTTAGATTCCTCTAAAACGGTTATTACTGTATATTAAACTGTATTTACTCTAATATTCTGTTCTTAGTTACTTCATAAAATAAATGGACCTCTTAAATATATATATGTATATAAGTTTTAGAAAACCATAAGTTATAATGAATACAGGGATATATATATATATATATATATATATATATATATATATATATATATATATATAAGGGTCGTTATATAAAACTGTACTTAACTTTAAAACTTAAGTTGTTTGCCCAAGTCATGGGACGGGAAATCGATTTCCGTGGAAAGGAGAAGTATTGAAGAGTATTGGAAATTGAAAATGACTAGGAAAAGGTAAAGGAAATGGAGGGGTAAAAAATAAACAAAAGATCCGGATTGACTGAAAAAGCAATATTTTAGAATTTATAATGTAGACTAATAAAATCTGTAGATAATTTTTAACTATAAGCAATTAGCATGTATATTTTTAATGTCGATTAAAATCAAGCTATTTATGCTTATGCAAATGTATTGACTGTTAAAAGTCATTTGACAGGTATTTGGCCTTCCGATCATAGGTTAGTTTGCTTATTTAAAACACATGTGACAGATACGGTCAAATACAAAATAATGTTTATCATATATGTAATATCGTATGTTTTATGTATATGCGTTATTGTAATGATGATGTATAAATAAATATAAATAATGATAGTATCTAGTTTCCAATAATTCTTTTTTAATATTTCAATTAAAAAGACAGATAGCTTCAAACTTACTAAAATTTTAAATAATTAAATTAATAAATAACTTGTCTTAAAGATAGGTTGTTTTATTTTATCCTTATTATTAAAATTTTAAGTACCGGTACTAAATGTCATGGAAGTGTAATTGTAGCTTAAAGTTGTACTTGTTATGTCTTAACGATAACATATTTGATGTTATTCTATTTAATGTTACATGCTTAAATAAATTTTATATATTTTTATAGTATGCATCATTGAGTAAGCTAATTTTATTTTCGATTTCTCATCTTATTTGTATCGTTGAGCTCTGTTAATAAATCCTTAAACAAATTAAAAACAAAAGGTCAAACCTACACAACTCAGTTGTGATGCCTCACGAGGGCCAGTGGTGGTTCCACGATAATTTCAATTAGTGACGTTGTAAAATGAACCGTTTTTATACAACATTAAGCTTTACCTCAAACGTTTTTCTCATCGTCTTAGTATAGTCAACCAAAAAAAAAGGCAGCACCTGATGGGGCTTCACAGGCAGTCTCCCCCCACCCTCTTCTATTTAACTCGTATTGAAAGGCACACATTAAATCGTACAGAAAGTATTTAATTTCAAATAAACACTTTGAATGTTCTCATCAAACTTCTAAATTTTGGAACACCATTCTCAAAATGTGTTAAATAATGGATTTTTGATATCGTCGTTTCACTGATTAGTGACAGTCGAAACACTAAGTATGAAAACAATAAATTTGGCTCGCTTTATAGACAAAGAAATAAGACTTAATATCCTTTCAAATTTAAATAACGTAATTCGTTTTCAAGCTCTGGTAGCTTTGTGAGCGGGTGACACGTTTTAAGCGGTTCTCATTAGACTCACACGGACTGAATGGCGCTTGGAACTGGAATGACGCGTCACGTATCAGCTGATTGGGATCTACTTGTAATCGTAATAACATAGTGAGTCCTTTATGTGACGCGCTGATTGTAAATGGTCGATTTAACCAAAATCTCCAAATATTGAATTGAAGAATTGAATTGAAGAATTATCTTCGGGAATATATTGATTCTCGGAATAACAGACCCATTCAGTAAGACAATTTACCTTACGATGAAAGAGAGCATTTATTTTTTAATTATTATTCTTTTAGATTACTCTTATTCTCTTATTCTTTAAATAATTGCTAGTCACCATAAATCCGCAGAAGGACTTTTATTTCTAACTACATATTTAAAATAAGAACTTTACATTTTATTTTTGCAGTGACTGTTTACAGGAAATGATATTATTATAGATTAATCTATAAAACGTTCAACTGCATCTTGCCTTACCTATACAAGTAAGAAATTTCGAGATAAACGTTCATTTACCATAATGTATACACATCTTATTTACCCATAGTAATCCATTTGCTTATTAAGCTAACAAATCACATTCAGTACTTAAGAGTTTGCTCAGAGTACTGATACAAATATAACACATTCACATTCAGTACGTAACAATTTACCCTGATTGCTGGTATAACACACTCACATTCAGTACATACATTACAATTTGCCCAGTTTGCTGATATAAATATGACACATTCACATTTAGTACGTAACAATTCAACCTGATTGCTGATTTAAATGCTTGCTCTCATAAATGTTTAAACGAGATAAATATTTATCTTATATACGATTTCCAATAAATCTTTTTAATTTGATAATTATTATACCATATTCATAAATAAGCTTCTTATATCCAGATATAATACTAATATGAATAAACACTCGTATTTAAGTTTTTATATCATATTCCATACCTTATATGCTAAAATATCGGCTATATACGAGTATTTTACATATTTAAATACTTTACTTTTCTTTATAATATGAAAAACACGATACGAGGTATATTGTAATAAATCTCGTTTAAATAAATATAGTTTAATGGTGTTCTTACTGGTTATTTGTCACAATGATTCAAGTCAGCGTACTTTTGTAGATTGAGCTATAAAAAGTGAGCACATTTCTTCAGTTAACGATTCTTGACAATATAATGTGAGCTATCTTCAGGTAGTTTTATTACTTACAAAGTGAATTTTCAAAGTCTGACTGGATGTCAGTAGTTACACTAAGTAATTGATTAAAAATGTAGGAATATCCATAGAATTACAGAATTTAATATTAAATTAAAAATTGTTGTACTGAATAATTTATAACAAAAGAGTAAATGCTGCTCTCAGGAATGTTTTTCATAGGTAATCTTCAATAACCGTCATTAATGAGCATTTCGATAGTTATAGTTCAGGTAAAATTGACTGCTCCGGTAGTTATAATGGTAGATGATAGATCTGGTAGTTAAGGTATTGTTTCTGTGCCTTGGTGCTTAGTTCATACACTGTTAAACCTCCTTAAATGTCAACCGGTCTTATCTTCCCCACACGCGGCCACGTGACTTAGGCCTAGAAAAATTATTAATTTTATACATAACGTAGCTGTGGTGGGAAGGGTTAATTCCATGTGAATGTAGAGTTAAGCTTCAGTTCACCTTACCCTTAGTGCAACGTTTGGTATCTGACGCTGTTAGAAACGTGATTTCCTGAAATTTGGAATCATAATCGTTTGAAGAAACGATAGTCGAAAAAGTTCGTCAAAGAATAAGCTCAAAATGAATTGGCTACATTGTATCGACATCAGAGGCACCTAAACTTCAAGATATATTGTATTATACCTGAAGAGGTCTCATTTGATGCACAATGAATGAATTATGCACTAATACACACCATTGGATGTTTTAATTAGAAATATACAATCTGGTACGCAGTTTAATGTGACAACTTTGTAAACAAGTAGAAATTTATATTTTAATTACCACGTGTCGCGGAAGAGAGGTGTCGTAGTGGTAGCATGCTAAGGAAAGAGACGGAGGAGGGAGAGATGTAGAGATAGTGGAGGGAGGAAGGGAGGGAGGGAGTGAGGGAGCGAGGGAGTGAGGAATGGAGGAGGGAGAGAGGGACTCTTATTTCTAATAACGGTAGAAATCGAACCTATGAAATCTTAGCAAGGGATGGGAACCCCGAGGGAAGAATCAAAATGTGATTAAGATGAGGTCAATCAACCTCAAGAATAAATCTACCGAATAAACAAACTTCAAATATGAAAGACTGAGAGTAGCT